>NW_008824359.1:5790710-5796282 GCF_000699105.1 Pygoscelis adeliae | reverse complement strand
ACAGCATCTGGCTTTGCTGCCGAAGCCAATATATTATCCAACTACTGCCTTTGGGGTCATTGTAACCTGCAAGTCTTCCAACTAATTCAAGGCTCAGTACCCAGGAATGAAATTGGTTGCAGGAAATGGCACAATTAAGAAATGAGACAATGCTGATAATCAGGGAACACTTTTAATGACAGTAACTTTAAATTAATTGCTTTCCAGGTTTTGGAAATTTTCCTTTTATTGTCATAAATTCATGTAACACTCATAAATCTTCACAGTCTTTCACAATAAAGTAAAAAATAATCATTCATTATCCAAGGGAAATCTTTTGATAGCAGTAATATTAGCATTGGATGAAGCCACCACCAATGTCAGGCTTTATGGCTGCAGATAAACAAATATGCTGAAGTGATACTTTTATCCTGAAGAACTGCTGTGCTGAGAAAGTTTATTCCCTCAGTTACAAAGAAGGGGAAACTGGCAACCAACTGCTAAAGATCCCAGAACTCCTGGTTTCCCAGCCCAGCACCAATCTCAAACATCTTGCCAATGTTTGACTGAAATTCAGGCTGGACTTCCAGGGCCTTCAGTAGCAGATTGCAAGGCTAAGAAATGACTCATCACTATAAAAGTGCAGAAGAATAAGAGAAGTGACAAGTGAAGAAGATGAATTTTCAACAACACGCTGATATTATAGACCTACAGATCTATACTTACATATATATGTTTTTATATGTACACACACACATCTTCCATGTACCATAATATTGAGTGTAGGTTAGTGTTTGTGTCCTCATGTCTTTTTCTGAATTTTAACCACATAGCCATAAATTATACACTTACATGTATGTATGTTATAAATATATATGTGTATATAATATAAATTGCATAAATGCAGATGAACTGCTGCAGTTGTCATACCATCATTAGACAGTTTAGGCTTTGAAGTTGTTCTTTATTACTTGGTTACTGTGATTTTCTGACTTTGATTGCTATAATAACATCAAAACACAGTGCAGCTTTTAAATATATTCACTTCAGCCTTTGTTCTTAAAAGAGACCAGTTATTTATTTCTGTCTTCTGAAGAATCTCATAATCCAAGTAAGGAGTTAAGTGTCAGGAATGCTATGAAATGACTAAGTATTCATGTCTATGCAGGTTTCTACATAAAAACATGTGTGTGATTTTTTTTTTTTTTTACACATACATTTTTATACATGTTTGTGTCTGTGTTGGAGAAAAACAAATATTAAGAAAGTGTATGTTTCTGTATATGTATGTAATAAGTATATACAAAAAATATGGCTGCTGATTGAACTCTCTAAAAATCTGAAAGTCTTACCAATGTAAAAAGAGACATGAAAATACCAACTATTGTATGTGGTATTCTTTTTGGATTTTATGGTAAATCTAAATATTTTTACTCATGTAAATGTTTGCATGGGGTGAAATTTGCCCATTCGGTCATGAAAACTCTACTGATGGGGGAATTTAAGACACTCATTTTTATCTAAATGGGCTGTGTAGGGTTGAAACATCCAAATACCTCTTCTTTTTATTACCATAAAACAGTTTTTTAAGCACTATCCCAACTTTCAATTTTTTTGGTTAATATTATGAGTCTCACAATATCTTGGAGTTTTATGTGGTGTATAAAGAAGTGGGTTTTATAGGATCACACTCTCCATTTGCCTGCCTATCCGAAAGTCTCCCCCACTTTTACCCCTCTCTCTGCCCAACAGTTTGCAAATACATCAGACGATTTTGACCGAAATAGCAGAAACATATCCTTCTCAAAGATGTAAGGTCACTACAAATGTCATGAAAACTTGCAGCTGGCTGAAGGAGAGACACCCAAATTAATGCCCTAAATACAGAGAACATTACAATGTGAGTTCAGCAGCTATCTATTCTGCTTAGCCTCATTGCTGGCCAACTAGCACGCTTTTAGCTGGAACGGGAAAATATAATTGCGTGTGCTGCCTTTTACCTAGCCCAGTAATTGCCAGCCAGGGAAAGGTGGTGAGTGTTTTGCGGGGAGGGAGCAGGAGAACAAAGGTGGGACTGAAGGTATGGTGGGAAAAAGGAGTCTAAAGAGAATAGGAATTTTTATGGTTTACAGTGTGCTGGGATATAGATTAAAAATATGTACAAATACAGTTTTTCTTGCTCCTATGTTAATGGAGCAATTTGTTAGAGCCGTCTGTTGGAAGGATGCTTTTCTCTTAAAATCTTTTTCATTGAAAAAACTTTTTGCTTACATTGCTATGGATATAACCTGATAATACTTAAAGGCTCCAAACCTCCTCTCCCCAGATACAACTCCAAGAATATATCTCTTTATATGAGTTGGGGAGACATTAGAAATGTTTCTCCAGTGGTTCTGGTTTGCAGTTCTGCACATCCTTAGGAGACCCACACAAAAACAGTGTCTGTTCTGTTTCACTGGCTGAGATCCTCTCCTTTTCTGAATTTCCTTAGTGAATGTCTTCTCTCCTCCCCATTACAAGGTCATAAAACCAGACTAAGTTCATTCCAAGCCCTACAGATTGATAATGATGTAACTGGGATTGAAATCCAGATGAGCAAGATGCCACAAGGAATGGAAAAATCTCCCAGGAGAAAGCATTTAAAATAGTATCTTTGGGCTAGTGAAAAATCCCTTGTTATCAAAATCTTATTTGCAAAAGGACTCAAGAAAAATGATGACATACAAAATAAATCACGAAACCTTCCATTATTTAACTTGCAGTTGAAAGAAAATTAAATTGTCATGTTTAAAATCACCACAATCTGTCAATATCAGTGCCTCAGAGTGTAGTTTTGTACACAGCTCAACAGAAGGCGTAGGTTTTCCTCAAACTCATAGGCGATTAACCTGTTTTTCTTTTCAGTTGTCATAGCAGTCAAGTACTATAGGCTAACTATATCTCACAGCATCAAGAGAAAAAAGTTTGTGTGGCTAAAACACTTGCTTTTTACTCAAAATGTCAAAATGCTAGTATAGATTTAGACTAAATCTGTACTATAACTAGATAAAAAAAATCTATAACTGATAAAAAAAAAGAAGTGCTTGTTCTCTTGAAATAAATAGCGAAACTCTTATTGACATTAACAACAGGATTCCATATCTATATAATCCACGCTTCTGTTTTCCCCCTGTTTAAAAATGAAGATAATATTACTTTGTCTTATAGAATTTTTCAAGGGACAAAATGGAAAATATTCAGGAGATGCTCATTTGACATAGTGATCGGGATATATAAATGCAGAGAATGTTTATTACACATCTAAGCAACTTCCTTTTCTTGTTCCAGAGGCCTCAATGATTGTGTCAAATAGTGGTTTAACCTCAGGGTCCCAAATTCATGAGAGGCAGATTTTAAATATGAAATCAGTTTAACAAATATCACAATAACATGTCTTAAATGGATGCAATTTATAATAATTTTAAAGGACTGAATTTTGACATTTCAGTTGTGGGTTTTTTTCTTCCCTGGAATATGGATATTTTTTCATTATTATGCAAACATTAGAAATAGTTTTACTAATTATTTGACTAAGCATCCCAAGAAAGTATAAGGATGGAACTCATATTCCCAGTGATGATAATTGTGCTCATTTTGGGATCCAAGATGAATACTAATTTGACAATTTTTTATCAATTCCATCCGTGTCTATAATAACCACCTTATCTTAGGTCAGTGGTCTTGAAGCAATATGCAGAAGTCCTAACTGATTTCAACATTTTTTATCTCCCTCAAAATTATGCATAAAATTTATATCTCTCCTGTGAGACCGTCTCGAATAAATTGCATTAATTCTTGTATTTGCTGAAACTGTCTTTCTCTTGCTAAGCCACGTGCATCCAATTATGTGAAATGGGAAATGCTTTAAAATATCACATTCTGGCATGAAGTGTTTGAAAATCTTTGGGGGATGTTAGTTTGTCTTTAATAACAAGTCCCAAATTGTGCCTAGTGGGCCTCTTCTCTGAAAACAAAGATTCCAAACTGCTAGTAAAAAAAAAAACAACAACAAAACAAAACCCAAAATTATCTCATGGTTGCTATCTGCCAAATGAAGAATAATTCTGTAACTGGGAAGAAAGGATGAAGGGTAAGAAAGCAAATGAATTCAAAAGGAAAAGCTATTTTTATTTATTTCAAGAAACAGAAGGGAAAAAGCTATTTTATTTTCAGCCCCTCCTTTCTCCACCTTTACAATTAATAGTTTCTCAGTATTTGCATGGGCTTTTTTTTTTGTTCTTTTAAATTAGAGCTATGATAATTTCCCAGAAAAAAAAAAAAAAGGAAAAAAGACTTTTAAGAATTTCTGCTGGGCATATAAAATGCCTCTTTGTTCTGCATTGTGCTACATTTTGCCTCTGTCAGGCACACCATGGAGAATGTCAGTAGGCATTGGTGGGTTGTTTGGTGAGTACATTTTATTTTCAAAAAATATTTTCTTCCTAAAGAACCAAACAGCACTTGAAGCATCTTGTTTTATTTTGTGTCAGACAGGCATTTGCTTCTGGGTGTATGAAAAGTGCAAATTAGCAATCAAACATCAGAAGAGAGAATGAGGGAGGTCCCCATTGGGTAGAGATTTTTTTCTTCTTTTTTTTTTTTTTTTTTTCCCTGGGATCTGAAAATGCAGACATATCCATGGGGGAAACGAGAGAGGAAAAAATTATTGCAAATAACATTCACACAATTGGTCCAACACTGCTCCCAATGGAAGTTACATTGCCTCCCTTGGAAACCACAGAGGTGTTACCTTTCTCTCCAAAGACAGATAGGTATGAACCTAAGAATATTGGACTGGAAATGCAGACATATCCATGGGGGAAACGAGAGAGGAAAAAATTATTGCAAATAACATTCACACAATTGGTCCAACACTGCTCCCAATGGAAGTTACATTGCCTCCCTTGGAAACCACAGAGGTGTTACCTTTCTCTCCAAAGACAGATAGGTATGAACCTAAGAATATTGGACTGGAAGATTGTCATGGTTTAACCCCAGCTGGCAACTAAGCCCCACACAGCTGCTCCCTCACTCCCCCCCGGTGTGATGGGGGAGAGAATCGAAAGAGTAAAAGTGAGAAAACTCGTGGGTTGAGATAAAGACAGTTTACTAGGGAAAGCAAAAACCGTGCACGCAAGCAAAGCAAAACAAGGAATTCATTCACTCCTTCCCATTGGCAGGCAGGTGTTCAGCCAGCTCCAGGAAAGCAGGGCTCCATCACGCGTAACGGTTACTTGGGAAGACAAAATGCCATCACGCCAAATGTCCCCCCCTTCCTTCTTCTTCCCCCAGCTTTATCTGCTGAGCATGACATCATCTGGTGTGGAATATCCCTTGGGGCCTTGACTCTGTGTCAGCACTGCTCAGCAGTAACTAAAACATCCCTGTGTTATCAACACTGTTTTCAGCAAAAATCCAAAACACAGCCCCATACTAGCTACTATGAAGAAAATTAATTCTATCCCAACCAAACCCAGCACATTCTCCACCCCTTATTCCATACCATTTACATCATGCTCAGGTCTCACACTATCCAATACATTCTCATTAGCAA
>NW_008824359.1:5780792-5789045 GCF_000699105.1 Pygoscelis adeliae | reverse complement strand
AGTGACTTGGGAAGACAAATGCCATCACTCCAAACATCCCCCCCTTCCTTCTTTTTCCCCCAGCTTTATATGCTGAGCATGACGTCACATGGTGCGGAATATCTTTTTGATCAGTTGGGGTCAGCTGTCCCGGCTGTGTCCCCTCCCAGCTTCTTGTGCACCCCCAGCCTACTCGCTGGTGGGGTGGGGTGAGGAGCAGAAGAGGCCCTGACTCTGTGTCAGCACTGCTCAGCAATAGCTAAAACATCCCTGTGTTATCAACACTGTTTCCAGAACGAATCCAAACCATAGCCCCATACTAGCTACTGTGAAGAAAATTAACTTTATCCCAGCCAAAACCAGCACAAAGACGTATCCTGGATTTCCAAGCTTCTTCCCCAGTTATTGCAGAAGCATGTTATGATCCCTGTAATATATGTACCAAATTCCATCTGAAAAATAATTAGTCTTTGGGGGTGTTTTTCTGCTCCTAGTACTTGTACTGCGGGGCTGTTCCAAAACCTTCCTCCTCTGACGTTTTATTAGCCTACTTCAAATTTCCATGATAAATATAATCGTGGACATTTTACACCAGATTTTTCTTGGACCAAAACTGCTCTTTTATGTGAATTGTCATTGTCTTTCTCTGGTGTACACATCCTGTTGTATTTATAGACGACTGGGAAAAGCACACAGAGTAGCTCACGTGGGGCACAGTGGGACCTTAAATGTATCCTTTAGCTGCCCCTCCTGCTTTATCCAAAAACCAAAGCCAAATCCATGAGGATTCTTGATTCCAGTGCAATTTCTTGAGCCCAACAATCACTGGAGCCTCTGTACTTCATACACAGCACCTCTAGACCAAAGTGAGAAGGCAAATCTACCCAGCTCAGAACAAATATGATGGTGTTACCTCTAAGAGCCTTGATATTTTATCTGTGTTTCAAATGTTCAAAAGCTTAATGCAAATAATACAAATAGATAAATAAATAATATGAGTAGATCCACCTTCTAATTTTAGGCATCTGCAATGTGCATGTCCTCCTTCGGGCTAACTCAAAGCCACTTTACAGCCACTAGAAAAGAACATGATTGCCTGACCTGTATAAGATCCCTACTCTAGCATGAAATGAATCACAACCAAGGAGTCTTTTTTTGGCCTCTTTTTCTGTAAAAGAAATCTATATTGGTACCTCAAATGTAGGTGCCTATGCTGTCTGTGACAGTGGTCAGACAAAGTCACCCACCGTCTCATATAAACATATTTTTAATTCTGTAACTATCGTTATCTTTTTGTTTTGGCCTTCCCCAATCTTTTCCTGTTCTTTCAGTTTTCAGATTCTATCCTCATGCCATCATCTTCCTTTCCATATCTGTTTTTTTTTCCCTCCTCCTTTTTATTTCTGTCCTTCCTTGCTCCACCCTCACTGTCTTTTCATTTTCTCTGTATCCATCAAGTCAATCTCTCTCTATACCCACAATGCACAAAAAAGCAAAGAGATACCATTGTTTACTCCCAACCTTATCACCTTCATTGTTGCAAGCTCACTTACATTTGTTTACATTTGTTTTATAGGTTTTGATCTGAAACTCATTGGTGTCATTGGAGCATTGACTTCAACTTGCTTCAGGTCAAGACCAGCAGCAAGGCCAGTATTAAAACCTGTATGCAAAAGAAGCTCTTCAGCTTGCTTACCTGACTACCGTGCTTTGGAAAATTGTGAAAAAGTTAACTGTGAAAGATGTAGGAATACACTGAGAAGAGGTTATATGGAAACAAATCTGTTTGCCTTGTACCTAGAAGATGGCAGGTATTAGACTGATAAGAACAATGTTTGTGGGAGATGCTAACAGAAAGAAAGCTTTTCATAACTGCCCAGTGTGCAAAGAAAATACTTATTGAAGTAAATGGGAGAGTCTTTGGTTGGTGCATGATCTGAAGCTCACTTAAGTCAGCAAAAGTCTTTCCATCATCTTATAACTTTTGGATATGCCCCAGGTGTTGGAGCTGAAACTTGATCAACAGCATCACTGGCTTTCTAACTCATTGGTTTTATGACTTTAACCTTGGTGCTGACTAACTCTTTCAAAGAGCTCAGTATTGACTTTTGAAAAACTAACTTGAATCATTAAACAACTAAGAAACTAAATTCAAATAATTACATCCAATCTTCAAACTCAGAGAATATCCAAACTACTATTAATTGCCTAGACAAACAGGCTAGTACAAGTCATTACTCCTTGATCAAAGATAGTTGACCCACCTGTGTTTGATGAAAGAAAATCGTTCTTTCAAAGATAATGAGCCATTAATACCCCTATCCTTAAAACAATCCAAATTAATATTTAAGACATAACTTGTACAATTTAACATTCTCCCTAACTGTAATATTATTCACCTTTATACTTCAATACTGTAGCTATCTGACCATCCTCTGTATGTTTGTGGGTACATGAAGAATAGCAGGTAAGGAAACTAAGAAACTTATCGCTCTTTGAAGGTGCTGAAACCAGGTGGAAAAGCCATCCCAGCAATTCAGACATTAACCTTGGATTTGGGAAATGAGGAGGGTGGTCTCTGAGCTGCTGAAGACTTGCTGTGTGACATTGGGGAAATCGCTTTGGTCCAGACCAGACTCTCTAACTCTTCCTAAATATCAGTTAGAGTAGATTTTATGCTGCTGGGCCTCAGAAAAGAATTCAGAGTGCATGCTCTTGGGCTTTCAATCCCAGGAACACTTAAAATCAACTACTGTGTCTACATTGGGCCAGGTAATTCCCTCCGTGCTTAAATATCAGAGAATAACAAGGGAAGCATTGTTTCTTAAGGGAAGAGGAGCCAGGAGCCAGGGTGACAGCAAGACAGGCAGAGACAGTGGCCTCACCAACAAAAGTGGCAGTCACACAGCACTTGAGTAAGGTGGGCAGAGCAAGTGTGGTGGTGATAACCAGGTTCAGTCAAGAGTCCAAATAAGCTGTCAAGGCCATGGTGACAAAGCAGGTCCAAGATCAAGACAGGAAGCCAAACCTATGGGTCAGGTCAGTATCTGGAGCAAGAAAGTACATAGTCAGGCATGGCCTGCTGGAGATAGTCATCTGTTTTGTCAATATAGCTTGCCATAGCCAAGTTGGATGTTTTGAGCAGATAGCCTGCACGTGTCCCTCAGATCCTCAATTCAAAACAGGAATTGGCAATATTTAAAGAGTGTCTAAAGCACCTTACCTTAGACACAAGTTTTGAGGAAAGCTACAAAATATTGTGAGGTGTCTGTCAGGTACTACAGCAGATTAGTAAAGGCAGACATAGGACTAGCAAATGCATCAAATCTCATTTGCTGCTAATTAATTCAAGCATGTCATATAAAGTCACCAAACCTAATCTTATAGTGGATTTAGTATTGCACCTGCTCCTTCCCTCCAGTACTTCTGGAAAATTAGTTTGTGTTTTATTAGGGGCAGCACATCTTATTACCATTCATGAAAAGGTACAGTCACAAAAGTAATTGTGAACCTTTCTGTTTCCAGGGTTGAATATACAGAGCTAGGGCACTGAAGCAAGTAGCGTTTCTGTGCTAAAGTTGATATGAGTGCGAAAAGGATGTGGTTCTCAGTGCAAGAAGGGTTTTAAGTGATTGGTGACAAGAATGGTTGGCATGCTGGAAGAATTTTCACAGCAAGAAATAATGAATGTTTAAGGCAGGGTACAATGTTATGAAATCTCCCAATAGAAAAAAGATGAATCTGTTAAAGGGGAAAAGGTATTATTTGTCTCTGGAACTTGTAGGGCAACACGCAAAATGTTTTTTAATAGATTGAATGCTTACATAAATAAATATGCCATGACATACATAAAGAACACATTTATAATTATGGCAGTAAAGATTTTACTTAGAAATAGAAGCCTGGGAAGGATATAAAGCAAAGGACATGCTACAGGGCATAAGATCACCACAATTAATGAGATTAGGAAACAAATTATTTTGGGGAAAACTATTCTGATCTTGCTTCTTGCAACAGCCACCTTCGTAGCACAGATTTCATACAGCTTCATTTGGCTGTACTCAGAGACAGGCAGATGAACACTTGGGTTCATTGGTTGCACCATTAAGGAAAATCCTAATGGAAGAAATTGTGCATTGTGTTGGTCAAAACTGAAATATAAGATGCACACCGATGATACCAGTATCATCAAACAACTTCTCATGAATGTCAAAGAGATCAGAAAAAAAGAAGGCATTTGCATGGTTTCCGAACCTTATTCTCTCGAGGATGGGGAAGGAGTAGCTGTTAGTCCTTCCTACCTCCACACACACTTCAGAGAAAAAAGGGTGATCTAATATGAAGCAGAACTGTTTCATCCTCTCCAACTGGAAAATAGACATGAATGAACATTTCCCCCTGTTAAGTAGCATCAAAGACATTGACTACCAGGAGAAGGTAGGGCTTTGAGGCGCTGCTCTTCCATAGAGTGACAGTAACTGCTGACCTCATTAAGCTCTGCCCTCATGTCGTGGTTTAACCCCAGTTGGCAACTGAGCACCACGCAGCTGCTCGCTCACCCCCCGCCCCAGTGGGATGGGGGAGAGAATCGGAAGGGTAAAAGTGAGAAAACTCGTGGGTTGAGATAAAAACAGTTTAATAGGTAGAGCAACAGTCACGCACGCAAGCAAAGCAAAACAAAGGCATTAATTCACTCCTTCCCATGGGCAGGCAGGTGTTCAGCCATCTCCAGGAAAGCAGGGCTCCCTCACACGTAACGGTTACTTGGGAAGACAAACGCCACCACTCCAAATGTCCCCCCCTTCCTTCTTCTTCCCCCAGCTTTATATGCTGAGCATGACGTCATGTGGTGTGGAATATCCCTTTGGTCAGTTTGGGTCAGCTGTCCTGGCTGTGTCCCCTCCCATCTCCTTGTGCTCCTCCAGCCTGCTCAGTCGGTAGAGCATGGGAAGCTGAAAAGTCCTTGACTAGTGTAAGCACTGCTCAGCAACAACGGAAACATCGATGTGTTATCAACATTGTTCTCACCCTAAATCCAAACCACAGCACTGTACCAGCTACTAGGAAGGAAATTAACTCTATCCCTGCTGAAACCAGGACACCTCATAAGCAAGGAACTTCTGAGAGGTTAAGGAGACAGAGCAATAAGTACAGGTCAGTGTAACAGGAGGAAAAAAAGTAGGAGCTGTATATTAGGCAGCAAAATCTTTTATAATGAGGGCATAGCTACAGCTTAATATCTGAAGGGAATATATCTCCATGGAGAACTATTCTCTGCATTCCCTTTTTCATTATCATTTTATCCATTAGTGTAATTTCTCTGTTATAGAAAATGAATGTCAGAAACCAGAATGCTTTGCTTTATTTGTACCCAAGCCAGTGCCAATCAATACCAGAAGTATTCCCAGTGCCCTGTCAATGCACTTCAGCCCTACCTTGTTGAGAGTCCTTCTTAATTGACTCCAGTGAAGCAAATCCAATTTCCACATTCTCAGTCCTTGTACACATATGCTAAGACAGCTAAATTTAAACTATTTCTGCTCAGTTTTGTGGTGTCTACTCTGACACACACGACAGAATGAGATCACCTGAATTTGCTTTATATCTTATTTTTAAGACCATTTAATTGGAATGATTTTCTGCCATTGTTTCTAGGTGATATTAAAGTGATATCCTAGAGGAAAAAACAAATACATTATTCTACCCCATCATCGACTCTCTCTGAAACCACCTTCTTTACTTTTACTGCCGGATCTGATTTATATCCGAGACATAAGTGTCAATAACTTGGGTTTGATGGGCAAAATACTGCCAGAAAAAATGGATATAGTTGAACATTAGGCTATAAAGTGGGGTATGAAGTATAATTCAGATGGGTTTCATGACACTTGTCCCTCATATGACACACATTCTTTTCATTTCCAATTTCATTGCAACAAGGGGAAAAAACTGTTTCCAATCTGTCCCACCTCATAAAAATAGACCTGTGTTTAATTCTTCAGGACCTAAAATTATCCTTTAGATATTGTCAACCAATCATCCAAGGAAAACGTTCATGGACAAAGTAATAGAGAAATCTTATAGGTACAGAGATGGCTAAAATATTGCTGTAGCTTCAGTTTTAATGACAGCACTCAAAGTACTAGGGGAAAGCTAAATGCACTGATAATAGTGGGATTGTCTGGCATATGCTTTTATTTTTTTAGTAAATGGTATAGTTTGGTCCACGTATTGCTGCAATTTATACATATAAATGATTTCACAAAAAGAAATAGCTAATAATATTCCTTCTTTATATCTGATGGAGGAACTGCATGGTCTGAAAGAGAACATCCAAATACTACTTAGCTATACAAGATTATAGAATTTTTTCTATAAGAAGTTTTTTCTCCATGCAAATAAATTTGAGGGAAGGGGTGATTTGACTCAGGTGCACATCGCTGACTCTCTTCTCAGAATTGAAACCCAGTGATGGTCTTCACAGCTACAATTTTGGCATTGCAGTCCTCTCACATGCTTTAATTCTGGTCCCAGTGCAACTACAGATAGTGGCATTAACTTTAGCAGGAGTTGAGCTAGATCACCTTGGAGCATTTCTGAAAGTCTCAAAAATTGCATTTAATGCAACACAGGGTACAGCCATACTCAGCAGTACCTATTTTCAATGTCTACATCTGATGCTAAGGAAGGACAGTTGTTAGTCATTTTGACAATCCATACCTACTGTATCAGCTCTTTCAGGGAAACCAATTCTCTATCCATTAGCAGACCACTTTAAATCAGATTATAAAGGCACATGACAGAACTGCAGATGGAGAAATCTGTTTTTTCTGCAATTTCTTTTCAGTACTTTAAATTTCAAACCCTACTGCGCCATTTTCAGCGCTATCTACTGAGAATGTGGATTCTCAGTCAATTCTGATTTTTCAGGCTCTGTTTTCATAGTAGACTGCATTTGTTATGATGTTAAATTTGACATTAGACTTTTTTCCAGCTATGAAGTAGATGTTTAATAGGAGTAGAAACACCTAACTGTGGAAAACTTCAGAATAGTTCTGTTATTCACTTAAACTATTCTGGAAATACTCAGCAGCTCTATAGAGGCTAAAAAAAGTTGCGTAAATCTGTGTAGATCCACTAAAGACAGAGAAGTCATTCCATAGAAGCTGAGAATATGGTCCCATGAGCCAACTGTATGCCTGATATAGCTCCACAGGAATGAATGGAGGCACACCAGAGATTAATTTAAACACATTTCCACAGCTAAATGGAAAAAAACCCTATGTATTGCCTGTTATAGCAGAGCTGAAAGACACTATTCTTTTGAGTATCAGCTTGCAGGGTAAAGAAAAGGCTGCTGATTTGACCCTGAAGGATTTAGATCCAAGATTTTTTTCTGATTTGCAAACCCTGCAGCATCACAGGGTATAAATCAGCACAAGAAACTGGTCTTTTATCTTTTCCATTTTCAGAATCAAATTAAAACTGTAGGATAAAATGTAAAGAAATTAGGTATTTTGAAAGATAGGTCATTCTATGATTCTATGATTAAGCAAGATTATTTGTCCTCTAAAGATGCTTTTTTCTCCCCTTATTGGCTGTCAAGAGAGTTCAGAAAATTGCCTTTGTGTAACTTCAGTGAAATAAGGACTTCATGTCTTTATCATCAGGAGATAAAGAACTTATACTGCTCTTGATCTCCTGAAGACAGTGGTGTCATAGAACTACAGAATCACAGAATGGTTTGCGTTGGAAGGGACCTCTAAAGGTCATCTAGTCCAACCCCCCTGCAATGAGCAGGGACATCTGCAACTAGATCAGGTTGCTCAGAGCCCCATCCAACCTGACCTGGAATGTTTCCAGGGATGGGGCATCCACCACCTCTCTGGGCAACCTGTGCCAGTATTTCACCACCTTCAGCATAAAAAATTTCTTCTTTACATCTAGTTTGAATCTACCCCCCTTTAGTTTAAAGCCATTCCCCCTTGTCCTGTCGCAAAAGACCCTGCTAAAAAGTCTGTCCCCATCTTATAAGCGCCCTTTAGGTACTGATAGGCTGCAAGAAGATGTCCCTGAAGTCTTTTCTCCAGGCTGAACAACCCCAACTCTCTCAGCCTATCCTCATAGGAGAGGTATTCCAGCCCTTTGACCATTTTCGGGGCCCTCTTCTGGACCCGCTCCAACAGGTCCGTGTCTTTCTTATGCTGAGGGCTCCAGAGCTGGACGCAGTACTGCAGGTGGGGTCTCAGCAGAGCAGAGTAGAGGGGCAGAATC
>NW_008824359.1:5776989-5779218 GCF_000699105.1 Pygoscelis adeliae | reverse complement strand
GGAGACGGCTGAACACCTGCCTGCCCATGGGAAGTAGTGAATTAATGCCTTTGTTTTGCTTTGCTTGCGTGCGTGACTGTTGCTCTACCTATTAAACTGTTTTTATCTCAACCCACGAGTTTTCTCACTTTTACCCTTCCGATTCTCTCCCCCATCCCACTGGGGGAGGGGGCGTGAGCGAGCGGCTGCGTGGTGCTCAGTTGCCAACTGGGGTTAAACCACGACAGTTAGTTTAATAATCCACTCTTAGGTCTGTCCCAAATGTCATGCATTCGACTTTCTATCTCAAGCCAAGATCACATCAGCCACCTGTTGTTCCCCAACTGGAAAGATGAAAACCCTACTGATTGATTGACTGATTAGACATCTCTGTAGCAGAAATTTGTAGTAAAGCCCAGCTTAATCGTTGCTTCAGAGTAAAGAACCTTAAACCCTCTTCCCCTACATTCCCTGCTCTAGTTGAAATGTTGTTTTCTTCATAAAGCTTAAGGCTGAAGAGATCAATTCATTCTTCATTCCAAAATGTGTATAGAATTTCACTTAATTACCAATCTATTGATGGAAACAGATTGTGTTTGGCTACTGTATCTTTTCCAAGGGATAGTCTTTGTGTTATGATCTTTGGAGCAAGTAAGCACAGAAATTCTGATGGCAGTTTCTTGCAAAGTTTTAGTACCTATGTTGTAAACAAACAAACAAACAAATAAATAATGTTTTATTGCTAGTTTGGAAGTTCTTGATTTCAAACTCCAGACATCATTTCATGCTATGCCTCCTTTTGTCAGACAAAATAACCCTTTATCATCTGATGTTTTCTTCTCCTGTGATCATACTGTTCTTTCTGAAAAATGGTCTGAACAATCAACAACCTACACTTTAAAACATTATTCAAGACTTCACATAATTTTCATGGTTCTTAACTGTATCCCCTTCAACTTTTAACCTTCTTTTTTCAGATATGGACACCAGAACTGGTAATGGTATTCCTCTGTGGACGACAACAGTACCATGTGTGTCGGGCAAATTCCTTCTCTGTTCACAACTGGTCTGTTTATTCCTCTAAAGACTCCATTCACCTTTTAGCCCCACCACTGTAGCATGGTTTTGTTCTTACTTTATGGCACTTTTCAGGAAGTCTGATTTGCAGGACATATTCTGTTACCTTTAGGCATCATCTATATTTTCATCACTAGATATACAGCCTTTAGTGCATCAGAAGTTGTGTGTTTTAATCAATTATTTTACCAACAAAATGGCACGTTCCCTGTTATTTGGGTCACTTTCAGGTAAACAGTAAAATTTATAGAGTGATCTTGTATTTCCTTTACAAACATAACTCAGTTAAATCAAGTTGAGGATGATGTCATTCAGAACACAGCTTGCCACTTTATCAGCCGAAGACGGTAATTTCAACTGAACATTAAAATTAGTGTGGCTTAGCTAAAATAGTTGTAAATTATATGATATGAGTATTCAAACTTTCACTCCTATTTGTAGTTAACTAAGCCTTTTGATGATTATCTGACGTTTTTAAAAATCTGAAATGTTTATCTTCTTTCACAATAAAAGAAACATTTGAAGAATAAAGTTCTGCTGGACTTCACACTTGTTCCTTATATTGTGAACTCTCTTGGGCTTGAACGCGATCCTGCTTGTGTAGGACTTCCATCCACACACTGACTTTAGGCACCTAACTTAAAAATGTACACACCTTACCTTTATGCCACTGCTGTCATTAGCCAGTGAGAAGAGGTAAGATCCTTCAGAGCACTGTCAAAGCATCTAGTTTATATTTACTGGAATAATCCTTCAGAGAAATCAGGTTTTTTTCCACTGATAGTGTTGACTAAATCTATACTGGTAAATCAGTTCTCCCTGGATTGTGCTAAACCCTGTACTGCTCACCATGCGAGTTGGCCCAAAGCAAAATAATGTCAGGGATTAGGTTAACAATCACATCTTGGTCATGCCCTGGCCCTCTGATTTTGCTATCGTGGATGTAGCTATAAAGACTACAGAGGGACAGCTTCCTAAATTAGTCACGTAAATTAGATGGTTAATATTAGGTATGGGGAATAGGTCCCCAGAAAATCTTGATTTGTTTGCAATGAAGATAATGCAGGGATAAATTCTCTCTGCAAATACATCAGGGAGAAAAAACTGGTTAAGCTAATGGACATTGTTTATTGTGATGACTATAAACTAAACACAGGCTGGGAAATGAAAGAA
>NW_008824359.1:5773839-5776955 GCF_000699105.1 Pygoscelis adeliae | reverse complement strand
GGGAAATGAAAGAAGCTTACTAACTCCCAGAGCATCAGGAATTAGCAGTAGAGAATTCTCCTGTAGCCCAATTTTCAGACATTGAATTTTATGTTTTTATGTAGTTTTCTTCAAATATTTCAGATTGTAACGGTACCTTCTTCCTCCAACTCATCTCCAGTGCGTCATGTCTCAGTTTTCATTCAAGCTGTCCCTCCAGCTGGTTCGTTGCCTTGTGATTTTACTCCTTTGGACAAATTGAAGTAAATTGCTCCCAGGATATATTCAAGAGTAGCAAAACCAAGTGGGTTTGTTTTTTCTTTTTCTCCCAGGCTAAAACATGCTTCTTGACTGCAGGTGCTGCTGGGTTGAGCTTGCTCCCAGTTCTCTGGAAGCTCTGAGCATGGTGTCCTGAAAAACACATGCCTCATCAATTATCCCAGGTGATATCATAAGGGGTCCTGTGTCTCTTCCTTGCAAATTAAAATATCACAAATATTTCATATGTATCTTCTTTCTATTGCCAAGTTCCTATAGCTCAGAGCTGTGAGCAGATCTTCTATAACCTTTCCAGCATGTGGTCCTCAAAACCATTGGCCTAAAGATATCCTTTCCTATCCTATCCTTCAACAGGCTGTATACGCTAACTCCTAAAAAAAATCGTGCATTTGGTTCCTATTCAGAATAGTCGACACTGCAGCCTTTTAAGCAGTCTTCCTTAGTACGGGGCTGAGAAGATTGCTTTAGCTGAATCTGGCTTCTCATTTCAGATGACTTCTTATTCCTTTATTTAGGAATTTTATTTCATTTTGTGGGTTGCTCTTGGAAGATGTTTTTCAGAAGATTTTTTTAAGTATTCCTGGCTAAAGAGGAAATAATTATATTGTTTGTGTGATTCAGATGTTTCTGCAATGGTTATGACCCAAAATGCTACAGTTGATAAAATAACTCCAGAATTTTTCTGTTCTGCCTTTGTAAATGCTAGAAGGAAAAGGATGACTGGTATGTGTGCTTTTAGCTTGGCTGTATTGATTATTTTTTTATGTGTTAATGTGGAAGCATACATGAATGAATAATTCCTTTAAGCATACTTCTTAGGAGAGTGTGGACAGAGTAGTTCTGATACTACAGGACTCATTTCCAATTAGACAGTGTAAATTTTGTAAGCTTAAATAAATAGGAGTATAGTCAAATGCATCATGTGTCATATTAGTAATTTTATTTTTTATTTTATATATATATATATGAAAATGGTTTTGTGATTCAAAATCCATATGGCATCTTGCCTGAGATGGTCACTGAGTATAAAGATCATTGATCTTACTGTTTTTAGTAAGTGAATAAAAAATAGAGATTTCTATTATGAAGATGATATTATTCATATTTATGCAAGTCAGATGTTATACTAAATGGCTCTAATCATGCAGATGTCAGGCTGAAATTTTTAATTGAATTTTAAAGCAATCTTTCACAGTGACTTGGGGAAAAGAGCAATGATTAGTCATTACTTCTATTATTACAAAAATTCCATCTCCCACCATCTCTGTCAGAGTCTCAAAAATATCAGAGGTAACTGGATTCTGACCTGCACACTGTGAGTGGCAGATAGAAAAATGATAATTATGTACAGAACAGTAACAGTTCCATGAGAGACATATGGCCCCGGTATTTCTTTCTGTTAGCTTGGAGCAGCAGCACTTTATGGTTCAGTGATCTGTTGGATAATCACAAAATAAAATAGAAGATATCATTTGTTACAGAGAATAAGCCTCAATAATGTTGTTGAACTACAAAATGACTCCTCTGTAATCACTGGTTGTAACAAGAAGTGAATGATCCCTGTGCCATACACTGGCACTAACATGATGCTATCATTTACACTACTAAATGAATAAGCATTCGCTTTCATACGAAGACACATTACTTGTGTCTCAGAAACAGCACTGTCATAAATTTCACTTGTTATTTTATTCATATTTTTATTTTTCCCCTTAGGAAAAGAAGTTATCCAGTAGAAAGCCTCAAGATTCCGGTAAAAAAAACAAGCATTGCCAATGGCTCACTGTGATCTTCAATGGTGTGCAGTGCAACTAAAATTAACAATGGTCGGAGTTTGGCCAGTATAGAAACCTAAGCTAAGATGTTTCAGTGGCATCACTGTAAGTGAGAATGGATGTGGTCCTAAATATCTCATTAGATGTGCTGAACTGCCTTTGCTTTCACTAAAATGAGGTATTTCTTTGAACATAACTGTGGACATTATCCTTCATCTTAGAAATCTACGCTGTGGTCTGCCTCTTCTTGTCCGAATTTGGCCATTGGAAAAATATGTCCCACTCATATGGAAAACAACTTTACCTTTCTGCTTTAAAGCAACACCCAGATAAATTGTTTCAGTGTTAAGCTTGCCATCTAGATTATGAAAGAAATGCCTGCCATTAATGCAGATCATTAGGAAAGGAATTTAAAGCCCTTCGCATTCATTCAGGATGAAATTCCCAATGTGAAGACAGTCTAAGACTCTGGCTAAAGAGCGCAAGTCTGTTCTCTGGCCCTGAGATGAGCAGTTATCATCTATCTATACTCAAACTCTTAATGAATTTTGCATCCCAAAGGAAGGTCACAACATCCAAGCTGGGACTAATCCCTAGACCGTATTAATTCCTAAACCATTTCAGGAAATGGGAGAGTGCTTGCCAAGTGTGCCATGGATCATGCTGGCAGCTGAACACTGGTTTCCTGTGCCTCTGCCAATGGCCCTGGGATTATTTAATGTGCTAGGATGATGAAGCATGTGTGTGCTGGTTATACTTCTGAAGTCTTGTGTAGATTCAAGCCTCACGCTGCTTTGCTGTCTTACGCCTGTGAATGAATTTTGCCTTTATTAATCAAAAACATTCAACAGGATTCTCAAACACAGTTACCCAAACTTTTGTTTCACTTTTATGCATTGAAAAAAGCACCCTGATTTTCAAAAGGAGAGTTTTCTTAAGGATCAAGAGTATATTTTCTCAGATATCACAGATCTTGAGTTTGGAATCTTTCACTCTGAAGATAAAAAATCTAACACCTATGCAAACTAAAGGTGACAGATTTTTTTTAAGATAAAATGGTGTTAAATACTTCAAGTTTATCTA
>NW_008824359.1:5770605-5773809 GCF_000699105.1 Pygoscelis adeliae | reverse complement strand
CAATGTCGGCATAACAAAGTTTTTGTTTGGGAAGGTTAATTTACACATTTATCACAAGTTTTATCAACTATATTTGTTTTTTGGGGCTTTGGGTGGTTTTTTTAGTGCCTTTTCAAAGTATTTGCACCAGAAACTGCTGAATTTTGAATCAAGAACCCTCGAGATTTTAGGTAGACTTTCGTTTTGCAACAAATAGTAAGTATATTATTTTTCATATAATGCTTGAGACTGTAAAAATTACAGAAAAAAACAGTGAAGGATTATGTTTGGTTTTGGTTTGTAGCTGTTTATTTCAATGCAATAACATTATTTGATTTAATAGTGATTTCAAAATAATAAAGATTACTAACTACATAAAACTTAGTTGAAATTGCAGATTTGTTAATATTTGTGAATATGAAGTGTTTGTTGCCATCATCATTCTTTTCTGAGGTTTCCTACTTCAAAAGTCTTCTGAATTTTTCTGAAATGTTGTTTTATATATTTTTGGTTTATTAAACATACACACACACATATTTGAGAATATTCCTAACCTATCATGTGTGTATGACTAAGTGTTCAGTGAACTGCAACAACACCTCTGATTATTGGAAGGAATAACTCTGCTCCACCTCTGTGCCACAGCAGCCAGAATACTTAACCAAAAAAAGAGGAAGATACGTCAAGGAGTTTGAAGTGTTGTAAGGACATAAGAGTACAAAATTACCAGAGAATTTGCAGATATGTTGGGAAAACTACTGTTCATTCATTAGTCACCTCAAAATTGTTCCATGCAATAAATTTTCTAGAGCTCCATCCAAATGGAGTTGTCAATTACTACCCAATAGAGGTTTCATAGATATTTCCTATTCTACTTTTCTTAGACTATTAAGCCAGACGATGACCTTGATTTTTTTACCTTCTTGACTAGTCATTCACACTGTTTCCTATCTTTTCCGTAACCTTTTATAGGGCAATTCTGGATAAGAAACAGCAGAAAGACTTTGTCTTCAGTGTGGTGTTTGGATCCTGTATGATTACCTGCAACCCACCTTATCTTCCCTCTTTAACCCATTTAATCTCTTATGCTCGCTACCTATGTAATCAAGGTTTCAATGGTAATAGTTTAGAGTTACCACATTACATTCTAGACCTTTAGCAGACATTTCAACAAAGCTGTAGTGACATTTTAATATCTGGGGTACCCCAGCCTCAACACCAAGTTCCCTAAATTCTTTCATGTTTACCCACTTCTATCAACTTTTTGATAGCAACGATGGTGGGTTTTCTACATCCCTGTATTACTGCTGGGTATAATGGGAAAATCCCTTTACCAACATCTATTGCAAATACAGACTAAATATTGAGAACTGTCATGTACATCTGTATATCTAGATATATGTATGTAATTTTTTTCACACTTACACATGTATAGATATAGATGGTATGGATAGTTGTGTAGAAACATTTGAACATAAACATGCGCATCTCCACATCATCTAAAATGACAACTAGATTTGTCATTTCAGCACTCCAAAGTTTTCATAAAATGGATCCTAAGTCTACAGAAGCACTGAAATGTTCTTAAGTTGTTTAGAATTTCTTTCTTGCTTCTAAATTTAAAACTAGGCTTTTGGGGCACAGTCTGTACTTTCTCTGGGGGTGTAATTGTCATGTACATATTAATATATGCAAATAAAATTGGAGTTTCAACAGCCACTATTCCTCCAAAGGTTACATTCTCTAATTAGAGCCAAGCAATTAGTTCTAAAAAGTTTCCTTTTTTTTTTTTTAGAAGCCTTGTGTTTCCTTAACAGTGAAATTACATCTCAGCCATTCCTTTTTGTTTCAAGATATGAAATAATTACAACTGTACCTTCATTTCATCCTGCCCACTAATTACCCCCTTTTAACACAGATCATTTCAAATGGTGTCTCTTTGAGATTTTATAGCTGTCTAATATGTACATGAGTATAGATGCAATGTTAGAACAAATTGAACTGTTCTTTGTCATTCTGACACCTTAAATCCCATGTTGCTGACTGATGTGACTAGGGAACCAGCAATAACAAAGTCTCCAGGCTTAATCTTTTTTTTTCCCTTTTTTTTTTTTTAATAAAAAAAGTCTCGGTTTGATGTAGGAATAGTGTGACCCACAGAGTGCAGTCAAAGACGGATGAATAGTTGAACTTTTTTATTTCATTAGTATGGGATCTTAAATTTTAAAATAAACTGTATTTGACCTTAGCATGACTTTTTGATTCCTTCTTGTAAATGGAAGAATCAACAATGATCAAATGAAAAAGGTCAGACAGTAAGAACAGCAAAGCAATTCATGTAACTTTGAATGATTCATGGTACATGATCGTTTTTATCATAAAAAAGAGTAAACAAATCAATGTAACGTGCCTGTCAGTTTGTTGTCTGAAACAAGTACCCACATCCACAACATGTAACTGGAGGCAAAAAGAATCTATTCTCCCAGCATCTCCCTACAGGGAGATACAGGCAAGTTCAGAGGGTAAATCATCACCCCCAAGATATGCATTTCCCTCCAGTGTGCTCATCTCTCTTCTCTACTGATTACTTGGGGAGCTCAGAGTCAGCAGGCTTGTAACATAGATCCCTCAGTCAAGTGCCTAAAAATACCAAATACCCCAGCAAAGGAATAGAAGTGAGTTCCCTGTGTGGCATTTGGGCAGCCAAAAATAATTGTAAGTTCTTCATTTGCAGAAACTGGTGGGCAATAGATGGAGGCTTTAATCCACTTCCTCAGCTCACAGGTGTCCCATGCACAAACTGGCTGAGCCAGCAGATTTCACCCTGCAACCTGTCCCCCGTTTCATGGTAGTATAAAGAAAGGTATAAATACCTATCCAAACAAGGTAAGGAAAAAAAGGAGGTGGAGAGGCCCAAAGAGAGCTGCAACAGGGTTGAGGTAATGAAGATGTGACATATATAGGCAAATATGCCAAGGACTTGTCAGGTTGCACTTGCACAGAAAGAGAACCCACATGTCTACAGCAATCTGAAGCAGCAGCAGAAGGAAGTGACCTGAGGAGGCTGGGAGCTCTTGGGGACTAGAAAGGATGAGTACCTAGGGACAAAGAGAGTCCAGTGTTGCCAAAATGTCTCATTACTTCTGTTCAGAGATACGATGATGCTCAGAAAGGGCTGGAGGAGAATTTTGCAATTAGTCTTTTTTTTTCCTGTTTTTCCTTGGG
>NW_008824359.1:5769979-5770558 GCF_000699105.1 Pygoscelis adeliae | reverse complement strand
GGGGGTGGGGAGGCAGAAAAGGAAGAAATGAAGGGAAGGAAATAAAATCCAACCTGTTCTTTTTAGTTCATGCACCAGCCCTTGCTTAGGGCTGTGCCTTAAGGCACAATATAGCCCATACTGATTATTATAACAATTTTAAACTTATTCCCACTTCCAGAAAATTGGTACAATTATACATATGCATATATATTAGAAATGATAGTGACTGTATTTTTTTTTAAGAAACACAGAGGAACAGATACTGCAAGCACCACCAGGCACTCGTCACCCCATAAGCAAACAAAGGTGGCAGTATCAACCTCAGCCAGGGCCACAGATCCACTTACCTGCCTGCTTGTATAGAGACATAGGCTCTGCCTTAGGTGGTGGTTGACATTCACAATTTAAAACCTCACCTCCTTGAAACTTAAGTTGGTCATTCAGTAAGTAGGCAGAGAAAAGAACAAGATAAAGACATCTTTAGAGGACCCTTAAATCCCAGATACACAACTTTTTTTTTTTTTTTTTTAAATGAGAGAAAATGCTTATCAGATTTCTTGTGTTGATTACATTTTTTGTGGATTATCATTTTCGCAT
>NW_008824359.1:5742832-5768739 GCF_000699105.1 Pygoscelis adeliae | reverse complement strand
AGAATCATAGAATCATTCTGCTCCATAATCTTCCCTGGCACCGAGGTCAGGCTGACAAGCCTGTAGTTCCCCACACCCTCCTTCATGCATAGTAGCATTCATTTGCTCAGTACTGTAGAGAAAGCATCAAGAAAAGTCCTTCAACATATTTTTTCCTGACATCTCCAGATATACTGAGAGGAAAATAATTTTAAACACTGCATCGTTTGCCAACAATCTGTATGTTTACTAGTAAAGGAAGGACCTACTTGCAGTGGACTGATTTAATCTTAACTTTGCACTGTCATCTGTTGGCATAAACAAAGATCCAGGGTACAAATAGGAGAGTAAATATTTCTCTCTGGCATGATGCCTCTTTAACAAAGCTTTAAATTCTTTCCCCCAAGCAGGTGACTTCGTGAGAGAGGCTACTGCTACAGTCATTGTTCTCTAGAAGGCAGTTATATATTTCGAAGACTGTCAGTAGCCGACAAAGCATAGAGAAGCAGCCTTACCTGTAGCTACAGTACTGATTTGGGGGCTACAGCGTATTTGGCACCTCCCTATCCTGTGAGAATAAATGCTTTTCTGTACACCAAAGAGGGTACACAAGTAGAAAATATCTGGAAGCCATGCATCCGGATGCACTTCTAAGAGCCAGGAGCTGAAGCATCTTCATGAAGCAATGGGTCCTACCTCTTCTCTGGATCAACAGCCATGAGGAGCTCCTCTCCTAAAGTCATGGTATTACTTCTCTGTCACTTGGAAATTTCTTGCCTTTCATTTAAGGCTCAGCAGCTCCTAAACTCTAATATTGTCTACCAGAATGCTTAGTCTCTAATTTGGGAAAGAAATCTATAAACATCCCATCTTCTTACAAAGATTCTCAATCCTTAATCCCCATCTCACTGCACATGAAACCACACTCAGTTGACATAGCCCCCCAAACTATGTTGTGTCAACCATGAGCCTGCTGATGGCGACTGGGGGCAGGGAATGGATTACATGGCCTCTTGAGATCTCTCCCAGATTTGTTTTCTACACCTTTACGAAAGGAGCAGCAGGAGATGGGTTCATTCAGTTCAACCACATGGGATCTTCCCTCATCAGGTTTCTGTGGAGCCAAGGTGCAGTGTAAAGCTGTCATCCCTTTGGGTAATACACAGGGGGCAGGGACAAGGCAAACACCATCTGCTCTTTCTCCTTGGCACTGCATCTTCACAGGCTCTGGGACGTGCATCCGTACCTCCATGTGGAGTTAAATCAAGATCTCACTCATCAAAGATATTGTAATAGTCGGCCAGAAATCTAATATAAATGTCAAGCAGTTGTTCTCTGAAATATCATAGGCGTTGTTTGCCATATTGCTGCCTTTACCTTTCTCATGTGAATTTAATTAGAACTGGTAAAAAAGTGTTCCAAAAGAACATGGGAGAATGCTGACTGGACAAAATGAAACTTTCTTCAAGAACATGATGATTTTGTCGAAATTTTCAGGGAAAGTATTCAAATGTTTGGTTTCATGAAAAAAAAAGTCAGGGTCCTTCACTTCCACTTTGTCATGTATTATAGATTATATCATGCAAACATACATAGAAAAAATGCAATATAAATGCCAAAACAACAGGATCAGCATGAAAAGCTCAGAAGTTCTCTAAACAAAATATTTAAAAATATATTTTGTTTTAAAACCCAGCAAATTTCAGAATCTCAGAATTTCTCACACAATTAAAAAAATCAAATTTTGTCCAGAAAGTGACAAAACTCTATATATCAAAGTGAAATTCTGCAGAGGTAAAGCATGGCTGTGAAGGTCATCTGCATTTTCCTCAGTGTTAAGCTGGAGAAATCCTTCTAAAACTTGCTAAAGTTCTTCATATCTAGACTCTGGATGCATAAAATAGGACTTCAGACCCAAACCCTATATTCACCTATTCAGGTGAATAACTGCCAAGTTTTGGAAAAGGTTACGCTATTATGGTATTTCTCAGATTATTTAAACATTTCTGAAGCTCCTTGAATTCCTCTTTTGTGCATGCTCAGAGATGGTCCTGTCTGATTGCTTTGATACCACCCTCACAGCAACATCGCCTGAGGTGGTTGAACTGGCAGATGTTTTCAGATTACCAGTTTACCAGTTCAGACACACACTTCATTAAGTAGAGATACAGACACTTTCTATTGAGAAGAGTGACAATATGTCCATCTTTCATATTACAATCCAATGGTTAGAGCACAGACACACATGGGAAAGAGGGCCATCTTCCTTCTCAAGGACACAAATTCATTTGCTTTTCAGTCAGAAGAGAAGCCACAGCATCTGGTGGGTTCAAGCTGCTGCTGCCTGAGCTCATTTTTCATTTCAGATGGTGACTTTTGCTCTCATTGGAGACTAGTAACCTGCATGACTAACCTCAGGCCAAGAAGGGAAGAAAACCCAAGTTTCCTACTTTGAAAGGAAGACTACATCCAGCAGGTTATGCTATAAAAGGTGGGTGAAAGCATCTCTACACATTAAAAGCAAAGAGACCACTGTCTTTCCAAGCACTGAAAAAAAGGAAACTCTCTGGAGAAGACTGTGGACTGTACAAGAACATGCTTGACTCCAGCTCCGTCCAGTTGCCAAGCTCTGGAGACCAGCAGGATCTCAGAGATACCCCTGCACATCCAACCAGATCCTCACCAAGAGATAATACTTATGTTTAGGTTTTCATGCCTGAGGTGCACAATCTTCACTAGTCAATATATAGGGAACTTCAGCATATAGGACACGATTATGGATTGTGTGCACACTCAGTACCAACAAGGCAGGTATTCATGCTATACTGGAACTAGCCATTCTCCAGGTGCCTTCAGCTGCTGAGTCTTCTGCTTAAACTACCTATAGTGATACAGGAAATCCATCAGATTGGTTGCGTGACTCAAATGAAATTTAACCTCAATGCTAGTTCAGAGTGCATCGCTTTTCATGGTGGGTACCTTTAGAGAAGTGGAGTTATTTCTCCAGCCATGCTGCTCATATTCTGTGGTACTGGAAACTTCAGTAGAGTTCCTCTCCTCATTTACACTGCATTATAGGAGTTTAAAGCCTCTCTGAAGAAGTGAGGCTAGAGAAAGGATTTGGAAGATGAGAGAATGGACAAGAGAGTATATTAGTCCTTTCATTCTTTAGATTTGAAGGCATGTGAGATCAGTATTCAGTAGAGCCAAAACACAGTTACAGTTTTTGGATGCATCCACTTATGAATTATGAATCATACGGACAATTTTCCACCCCCCAGTGACTAAGGGACAGACTTCAGGGGTCTGATATTAAACTGGGGTAAATTATCTTAGTTTCTCTGACACCAATGAAGCCTTGACAGTTTACACAAGCTGCTCACAGATGTCAGTCGCTTGTAAACACTGCCATTGTAAGCCAAATTTTAACGGGTGACCTATTGATTAAAAGCTTATGTGTTTCTACTGTCCTGTTCCTAATCCCTCTATCAAAACTGTTCTGAAGAGAGTACTTTCTGAATCATACAATGCTAGTTCCCAGTAAAAAGAAGGCCAGTCTTTAAAAAGGAGCTCTTAGCAATCCAGGAAAGATTTCTATTTCAGCAATTTTGCTTGATTAAACTTCTTTGGGTCTTACCAAAACATAAGTTACAGTAGATCATGACAGCAATGTTGAGGACTAGCTTGGAAATTGTGTCAGATCTTTGACCAGAAAGCTCCTGAATTGGTTTCACTCCTATTAAACTAACAGATACGGCTTTGTGTCTGCAGGAGACGTTTTGTTCCCCTTGACATTGCATGTTGCGGGACCCCTGCCGAGGCATTCTGTCCCATTTTATTGTTTACATTTTACATGTTGCTACCGGGCTGTCAGTTGGAAGTATGGGGTGGGTTAGACTGCATTGTCATGCAGATGACATCCAGATTTACATATTACCCCAGACTAATATTCATTGTGATGTCTCAATAAGGTTGTTTTTGATGGATAATAATTTTTCCAAGACTACAGTCTTCTTTGAAAGTGCAAATTAAACAGAAGCCCCATTAATAGGATTTCAATAGTCTTTAAATGCTGTCAACTGTTCAACTGCATTGTTGTGTTTCAGGGTCAGATTCTGCCATCCAGACTTATGTTGGTGATTAGTGACTGCTCTGCAAATAACCTACTTACAGATAAAAAACCTATTACTCAGAGCGAGCCCAGGTGCTAAAACCTGATCTTACTACAAACAAACACTGGAGAAGTACAGACAATTTTGGTGATTTTTTCAGTTATAATAACTATGCAATTCAAGAAATAACAAGCAAGACCTGTAGTACCTCACAAAAAGTTCCATCAATACAATATCTTCAATTCAATATACCACAAAGGACAGGATATTTGAACTTTGTAAAGGAAGTCTGCTGAAGACATGATATTTAATGATCTCCACACCAGTGAAATGCCAATATCCATCCTTTCAGTGAGCTTTGGACATGTAGATGTGACTTACCTTAACTGTCCCTGTATGACTAGACAGGCTTTTACATATCACCCCTTTTCAGGAACTTCATTTAGTAGCAGGAAGCACAAGGAAGGCTTTAGGAGAAATGCAATCTCTTTTTAATGTCTCCTGTTTCATCGGGGACCCTGCCCTTCATCCAGACCCCATACCTGAGGGATGGTCTCAGCTTTATATCCTTCTTTTATCCAGAGGTTCTGCAGTGACCATGCAGTTCCTGACAACCGGGCTCCCACACCTACTTAAGAGGGTTAGATAGGCTTCCAAGCAGGGAGTTATTCCAGTTTTGTTTGTGCTGCTGGGAAAAGCGTGTTCCTGGCCACTGTGTCTGAAATAAGACTGTCATATTTTTCTCTGGGATTTCAAAAAAAATGACTGCTTTTACTGTACTATACTGAGTCAGTCCAGTGCATTGGAAAGGAAATAAAATATCTTGAACATGTACTGCCTTCTGTGGAGTACACGGACAGGAAATCCAGTGCATCATTAAAGCGAGAGACCCATTTCACTTGGGCTCAATACAAGAGAGGTGGATGGAAACCTCTAATAAATGTTGTCAGTTCTGAAATTCCATCTAAAGAAAATTATCATGTATGGACAGAGGACATATCTAAGGGTGTACCCTTACAGGGTACACAGTAATGTTTGTCTGACCCAATTAAATGTCTAGAACTTACACATTTATATCCGATCTAATAACTCTAAATTCTGATTATAAGCAGAAGACAAAAAATAACTCAGAATAAACAATCCCTAAGAGATTTCTCTTATTTTATCCTGCGTGCTTGCTTTCTGTCTGTCTATCTATCTATCAAGGAATCCTAAAGTAATGTGCTCAGATGTAGTTGTCTACACTGCAGATGTACTTAAGAGATGTGAACCTCCCCTATGATACCCTTAAAGACCTTCAGCCTGGCAGCATTCTTTTTACTTATAACAGCAAATTCTAAATTTCTTCCTTGGAGCATGTATTGGGTTTGTGTGGCAAGATTTTGGTAGTGGGCGGGCTACAGGGGTGGCTTCTGTGTGAAGTTGCTAGAAGCTTCCCCTATGTCCAATAGAGCCAATGCCAGCCAGCTCCAAGACAGACCTGCTGCTGGCCAAGGCCGAGCCCATGAGCAGCAGTGGTAGCACCTCTGGGATAACATATTTAAGAAGGGGGGAGAAAACTGCTGTGCAACAACAACTGCAGCCGGAGAGAGGAGTGAGAATATGTGAGAGAAACAACTCTGCAGACACCAAGGTCAGTGAAGAAGGATGGGGAGGAGGTGCTCCAGGCGCTGGAGCAAAGATTCCCCTGCAGCCCGTGGTGAAGACCATGGTGAGGCAGGCTGTGCCCCTGCAGCCCATGGAGGTCTATGGTGGAGCAGATATCCACCCACAGCTGATGGAGGACCCCACACCGGAGCAGGTGGATGTCCAAAGGAGGCTGTGACCCTGTGGGAAGCCCGCGCTGGAGCAGGCTTCTGGCAGGACTGGTGGACCCGTGAAGGGACCCACGCTGGAGCAGTTCATGAAGAACTGTAGCCCGTGGGAAGGACTGACGTTGGAGAAGTTCATGGAGGACTGTTTCCTGTGGGGGGACCCCATGCTGGAGCAGGGGAAGAATGTGAGGAGTCCTCCCCCTGAGGAAGAAGAAGTGGCAGAAACATGTGATGATCTGACCTCAACCCCCATTCCCCATCCCCCTGTGCTGCTGGGAGGGAGGAGGTAGAGAACTTGGGAGTAAAGTTGAGCCCAGGAAGAAGGGAGGAGTGGGGGGAAGGTGTTTTAAGATTCGGTTTTATTTCCTATTATCCTACTCTGATTTAATTAAACTAATTTCCCCCAGTCGAGTCTGTTTTGCCCATGACGATAATTGGTGAGTGATCTCTCCCTGTCCTTACCTCGACCCACGAGCCTTTTCGTTATATTTTCTCTCCCCTGTCCAGCTGAGGAGGGGAGTGACAGAGCGGCTTTCGTGGGCACCTGGCATCCAGCCAAGGTCAGCCCACCACAGAGCTAGAGCCTTTGCAGAGCTCTTCTGAAAATGTAGATCTTTCCCAGATACCATGTAAGAATTTGCAACCTGTGCCTTTCAGTCATCTAGGATCTTCAGCTCTAGCAGGTTGTTGGGCTCTTAAAGGAGTCCTATGTAGAAACAACCCTGTCCAGCTGAGTTACTAGCCATTTATCAAGATCCAATGACTATTTGCTCTCTAATACCTAAGTCCTAATTTATATGTATGTGGAAGAGTGTGGATTCTTTCCCATTTAGAAGTTAAACATCTAACCTAGCACCTAACCTAAATTTAGTATCACTCCTAGGCCAATCAAAGGCGTGAGACAGGCAGTTCGTTTTACTGACATCAAGGTGAGACGAATCATTTTCTGATAATGCTCATCCCTCTTCTCTGACAAGAAACTTAACTTTTAGCTAGCAAATGTCTGTGATTAAATAATGTTTATCAATGTGATAATGTTTATAATTCTCCTACTTAAATGCTTATCCTGAGCAAGAGGTAATCCCTATTTCTGTGCCCTTTCCTCCCAAGAAACCTTAGAAATTAACTGTAATCTGAGATTAACTATTATAGTTCTTGAGAGCTAAATGAGATACATTGCACTGCCTCTAGCCTAGCAGAGAAGTACAGATTTCTCTGAGAGGATCAAGGATGTGTTATACGCTCTTTCTTGCCATGCAGCAACAAGGACTGCCTGCCGGATGAAATCCTGCCCTTGTGGAAGAGAGGTGAAGTTGTTCTGGATTTGCAGAGCATGAGGATTTCATCTATTAATTGCTTGGTGGTGAACTGAGAAAGCAGGAGCAGAGGATTCTGGGTACACGTAACTGGTGAAAAAACAAGCAAAACATACAGCCTTTGATATAGCTTTATCAATTACAACGCTAACTTATTATTTTCCTTGGCTTCATTAATCTATAACTAATTCGAGTGGGTTCCAAGCCTGCTCTCTCTCATTCCCAATTAACCCAGTGGCAATTATCACTGGCTTTAGTCTTTAATATCTAAGAACTCTCTTTTACCTCTTGAAAGAAGCTTTTGAAATCTGAAAATGCCAAACCAGCTAATGTTTTATTTAAGCATAGAAAATGAACTTTAGGTTATTCCCCTTGCCATAGGTTAACTAATTATTTATGAAAAAGGGAATGAAAGAAAGGAGAGAAAAAAGAAGAAAAGTAAGATTAACATCCAAAACCATCTCAGTTGTGCATCCTAACTTGTGTGTTAAAAAGTTTGTTTCCATCGTCTGGGCATTCAATGTACTCCCAATAATTGTCACTGTTAATTTTGGTCAATATAGCTACATTTATATTAATAAATTTACATCTATTCTAATAAAAGTAACATTCTCTGTCCCTAAGAGTGGCCGGTATGGTCTGTCCATATCCCTGAACTAAGTGGCTGGCTCTAAACTGCTTACTGGGAACAGTTCTTCATCCATTATAATCCCCAGCACTCTTGGGGATTTTCCAGGTCGGTACCACTTGGTCCAGGCCAAAAGTCTGTACCAACCTCAAGTTTCAGTGCTCGTTCCCAACTGCTAGCAGTGTTTAGTTACTTTCAAAGTCATAACTGATGTATGTGATGCTGATGTAACAGTAAATTTAGAATTTGGCCTAATTTCTCTTAGGACATCAGTGCAATTCCCATGGACTTGATAAGTTGGGGTCAGCCCTTAAATTCCTTACTGAGACATAATACTGTTTTACAGCATAAACAATTTGACTGAAACAAACTGTATATTTGTGGTCTAAATCTACACCCAAACAGGCCCAGGTTGTCCAGGCAGAAGTGGTGAGGGGTGGTGAGGGGAAAGGTCAGTGTTTTACATGCAGTACAGCCAAAATGTCGCTTACATGCTAAGGGCATGGACAGATGGAATTTCCTGAAGTTCTCGCAAAGGAACTCATATTTATTTGGGCTTGAATATAGATGGAAAAACTCAATTTCATATATATTTAGATCTAACTTGACTTAAACAGGTAGCTTACCTCACTTTCCTTCTTTTTTTTTTTTTTTACTGTTCTCACGTCAATACAATGGTGTAAAAGCAGTCAGACTGTTGATTATTGTTTTGGGTATACCATGAGCAAATAGTTGTGAAAAAAGGTAAAACAAAGGGAAGAGTGTTATTGTGACAAAGGAGAGACAAAACATCACAAACAGTGGCCAGAAACCAGTTTAATTTGTATTCTTCCATGACAAGGAAAATTAAAAGTAGTCAATTTGGTGTAACAATATTGTAATATAGAAGCAAAAATTTTGTAAAAGGAGAGGTTGAGCTCAGCAAAAAAGGTGGAAAAATGAAGACTGAGGAACCTTTGGGGAAGACAGAGGAATCCCTTTTGTCTTCTGGCTCACACCCTAGTCAGAAAAATTGGGAGCAAAAAGCTATTCATCTCATTGAAACTGGATATCATTTTGTCATTCTATTTTATTTAAAAAGGCAATAAAATTGCACAGCCTGGATGACTGGAATGATCTCTCACCACCTCTTACTACTACCTCGCCAACTCCACTTGCTGGTATAGCAATATAACCTATACCTGTCAAAGACATTAGTGTCTTCAGTTGTTTATTGCCATCAGCTGGAGATTAATGTCCCCACAGTCCTGCTGCCAGAAGGCAGTATGTCAATATATCTTAATCTGTGTCACAGCAAAGCCAGTCAAATGAGCTAAAAAGTGTTATTGTCATGATTTATTCGGAGGACGACTTACGTCGCACTGAAGCAGGTGAGGAGTATTCACACAGTCCTTTCCACTGTCTAAGTAAGAGAATTAACCTCCAGCTAGGATCACTGACAGAGCAGCCGATAGGTGACAGGGCTTAAATTGCATTTATTATACACAAAGTGAACACAAGCCTAGGGTCTGAATGTGGGAGTCTATGTGGTTTGTGAGGGTTGGTTTTCCTCCTCTAGGATCACAGCCATTTCCATATATAAGTAGGAAGAGAGATTTGAAAATGTGAATAACTTGATGCCAGAAAAAAATGGATTAAAAAATATAGAAGTCTATCACAGGAGTGTATTAATATTTAACCACCACTTTAAAGGAAAAAATAAGCGCACATCTTTCTGACTTAACCTTTTCAACATTTCCACTACAGTGAACGATATACAATGTGTTATAGAAATCAACAGAATACAATTTAAAGAAACAGAAATGTCTCAATATCAGGTATTGCAATAGAAAGAAAGATCCATGGAAACAACTTGTTTTACTCAAGTCACGCAGTGGGAATACATTTAAATTATGAGGAAAAGACTGAAAATTTCTTTCAGCAACAAGCTGTCGTTCATCTCTGCTGAAGAGGATGAGACTGATGTATCTAGCTGTCATGGGCTAGTTTCTTTCCAGAAGAAGAAGAAAGGAATCAGGAAAGGGATCCATGGTCTATTTTTTGGGGGCAGAGGAACAGTACATTATCCTTTGTACTGTTTTCCTAACAAAGTTACTTGCAAGGTCTTGAGGACTTGTTTCAATGAGTTAAATTCTAGCCTCTTCTATCAGTTTTAGTGCTGCCTGGCTGTGGGCCATCGGTAAGTCCTTAAATACTAGGAAGTAGTAAGTACACAAGCTAAAATGGATTTTAAGCTATATATAAGCACAATATAAGCATAATCTATTTTCTCAGATCCTTCATCTTCTAGGTGATGTCAGGTAGGAATATCTGGTGTACCAACATATACTAGGTTGAGTCCAGTCTCCTTGCAATTTAACTGTATATGACCCCTTAAAAGGAACAGCAATCCATAGTGTTGGGGAAAAGCCAATACACTGTTTTCTGGAATAAGTTTAGATGACAATTTCAAAACTTATGTTGAATTTTTGCTTAGAAAACAAGCTCATTCTTCAAGGAGAACAGCATTATCAGTGAAAATTGTTCAAAACAATTTTTTTTTTTTCTTTTTCTTCTTTTTAAGTATGAAATGTATCCTGGGAAACAGCTTTGTTAACTATCAATGCCATGATGACAGAGGGACAAGCAGGGAGCCAAGCAAAGCCTCCTCAGAGAGTTGCAAAGTGATGTGTTCCCTCCCTAGAGTAGCTCTTTGAATCAGAGTCCCCTTCTTGTGCTGCTCCCACTAACTAGGTGTAAACTGTGTTTCAGGTTCAGAGAGCTAGCAGAACCATGTGGACACCTGTAGACATGCTACAGGCATCCTGCAGGCAGCAATCGACAGCATTAGAGCTGGGTCAGACAGCACGCTCTGTCTGACGTGGCTTCCTGCCTTACATCCTCAGGCAAACTTCTGAAATTTCTTCTTTCACAGGGTTTGAGGCACCTGAACCAGGTAAACTGCTGGGAGAGGAAAGCAGGGGATCATCTGACTGGGAAGAAGCCACAGAGCTAAGTTACAAATAGGGAGGTGTGCATTAAAGGAGATACCTGGAGGACAAGGTCCCACCAGGTTCCAACTCCTCTCAGCTTGCAACACATGGTGGTGGCCTCTGCCTTCTGTCCCTGACCCTATAAACCAGACGCTGCTTCTCAGATCACCAGTTGAGCTGACCAGTGACTAACACACCAGCCATGGAGCAGAAGATACACATTAGTGCCGTGATGCAAATAAGCAGTAAAGAAAACATTCATCAGGAAATTGTGTATGATGTGAGACATCGGAGGTTCGAGTAAGGCCAGAATAGATATAAATATCAAAAGCATAGCAACATTTTCAGCTGAATCACTTTTCCCTCTGTAACAAATGAACTTGACAAATGAAAACACAGTATGAGACTATATCAAATTCATTTTTCAAAACCTTTCAGTACAAAACAGTCTTTAAAAATAATTTCTACTGTCTCATTTTGATTTGGTGGAAATTATGCATTAAAATTATCTCTTTAGATAAGTTCATTCTGAACATATACGTATAAGTATATGTATACACTTTCTAATGTTGTCTCCTTTTGCATCCTAAAAGATAAATGGATACATTTTGATATCTAGATTTTAGCATTGCATATACATACATACATACATGTATACATTTTGCTTTAATATTGATATTATCAAATTAAAAATTCCAGTTACTCAGAAAATCTTCTCCTGCATAATTCACATTTTATACACTATTTTTTGTGATTTTTATTTCAGAATGTCTTAGCAACGTAATCCTAGCTGTTGAGCACCATGAGTGAAGACAGAATTAATTCACATATTATTCATTTTTGAAACATTTATCTTTTTTTTTCTTTTTCCTTTTTTTTTTTTCTTTTTTTAATATCCCACTATGGAAGAAATGGTCACCGTTATTTATATCCATATATGCCCATGTTATACTGTAGCTTCATGACAGAAAAACAGTGGCAGCCGTGAAGCTATAATGAATTCCCTTTTCCCCCTCCCAATGGCCAATTTCCACCTCTATACTGCAGCCTGCTTTCTCTTCGGATATACTGGCACTAATGTTCATGGTCCCACACTTCAAAGAGCAAGAGCTATCCATGCTTCTTCTTGGGTTATATTTTTTCTGGCTTAAGAACTAAATCCTTTCAGTGAGGATTGAGACTGGTGGAAGGAAGAGGACATACAGGACCAAGCCAGAAGAGAAGGGGAGAGAGTGTCAGGATTGGGACCATCCCTTTCAGAAAGCAGCAAGTATTAATATCATAATCTTTGACTTTTCATCTAAATATCCCCATGAAAATGCAGCAGGTGGAGGGTGGGGGCAACTTCCTGGCTGGCTGGGTGTTTAAAAGAGAGATTGCCTAAGAATCATAAACTCAAAACCTTGGACTGAACTTTATCCTCAAAATGGTTTCTTGGCTTTAATAGGGCTACGTTAGTCCTAGGAATGAAGCAGTGTCAGAACCCATCCTCTGTACCTGAAGTCAAATGTTCTAGTCTGGCTATATTTCAGTAGCGTAAATATTTTTTTCTTTTAAATGCTCACAGACTCGCTCCATTTTTATTTGCTGTTTGTGATTTTTTTTCCCAGCGTGATTATTAAGTGCTAGTAGAATTATTTTGATGAATAATTTTCAGACATTTGGTTGCTCATGAGCTGTTTGCTGCAACTATTTGATGTTTGTTATTCAAGTTGTATGATTAGCTGTGCAAGTCATGCATAATTCTTTCTGATTCTTCCTTCGAAGATTATTTTTTTAAAAGTAGATCGTGAATAATGATGTCTCTTACAAATGTTTGGAAGAATATTCTGTTGTACTAACATTTGCGAGAACATCAGGATTCATGAAAAATTACACAAATGCTCACTCTGCGTCCATCTGAGCACTCACAAATGATGACTTTTTGTTCAGTGTTTCTGCAGCTTCTAGTACATTCAGAGTCTTTTTTCTTGATACTCCATGATGGTGTATTCTAGGCTCTGCCACAGCCAAAATGGTAAAAAAGAACAAGGAAAAAGGTACAATGAACAATTTTTTAAATTAATCATAAAAATTTTCTTTTCTCCTTATGAAAACATCCACAAATTGGAGTTTTTAATATTTCTACCACTCCACGTTTTTGTGGCGAGTTTGCTTCCTTAGTTTTATGAACAGTTTCTTCTCTTAATTGGAACAGCTGGATGCTGGGTCAGGCACAAAGCTTTCTTAATTAACTGTATTTTCCTGCACTATTTACTATCCTTTGATTTTTCTCCCACTAAGGCTTCTGTAAAGGGAAAAAAGAAAATATTAGAAATATGTTTCAATCAAGATTCTTTTTATTCTTTATGTTGTGGGTTTTTTTTTATTTCATGCTCTCATAATTCTCAAAGGGAAAAGCACTTTCTGATACTACCAGAATTAACCCCTGAAATAAGAAATAATATGTAAAGGACCTAACAGTTTCCTGTTTAACTTCAGAACCTTTGAATTCTCCCACCAGATATATATCAATGTTACTTTGGTGACACACTCAGTGGAGGGCTGCAAGGACTTTGCCAAAGTTGAATGTGCAGTCCCCAGGAAACAAGGATGTGTACCTTTATTACTATTTCATGAAAAGGAAAAAGGAAGGTAAAAGGACATCTTGTCAGCCAGTGACGTGAGTGATTCCTGCTTAAGACTAGGAATATCCTACCTCAAAATATGCTTTTTCTGGGAACCTAGCATAATCATCCCACCATAAGGTATGATGGTGCAAGAGGTACAAAAGCTCCAAGAGGAGTGTAAGAAGATGCTGGAACAATAAAAATTGGCACATCCAAATTTAAGGCTCAATTTAACAATCTCTGTCAAATTTAGCAAGACCTAAACTGAAACCAAAGGTCTTTAAATTAATATTCCTGGAGCATATCTCCATTCCGCTGCCTCTGGTGAAAGAACAGCGAGCTGCAGCTCATGGCTATGGCTGACAGCTAAGCTGGCAAATTCCTCAGTCACAGCAACTAAATTTGACAGGGATCATCAGTCAGAGTCTTTAGCAAGTCCACTTTCCCCCTTCTCCAGAGAGAAACTCATGCCATCCCCCTGCTTGCTGCAGTTTGAACCTCTATCACATCACCTTCACCACCAGAACTACTGGAGACTTCTTGGCGATTTTTTTCTTTCCCTTGCTTCCCACTTCTGTCAAACCACCACAGCTTCTATTTTACATTTGGAAGGACTTAAAAAAGTAGATAGTCCTACAGGGGAGCAAGAAAAGTCCTTACTTTTCTTTCATTTCCCCTTGATGGAAACATTATCACAAAGATTAGCAGAGCCCAAGAGATTAAAAACAATGATTAAAGCTTCCAACTGCTGGCTTAAATTTTAAGTGATAAACTGGCCTGACTCTCACTAATTCAATCCTATTGATTTGCACAAAAATTTAAGTAGAAGCCATCTAAAGCTGTACTCCCACCCTTGATTTGTGACAAAACAAACCCGTGGATCCCCCATGAATATTTTTTTTTTTTGAAAGTAGCTCCAAAAATACAGGAATTTTGAAGTCCAATGAATTATTGTTTTGTTTTAAGTTTGTAGGTTTTCCCCCTCTCATTTTCTGGTTGTTAACTTCTGGTGCAGAGATGAGGCAGTGTGTTTGCTCCTCTGTGATGCCCTGTTCCACTTTGAGCTTTGAGATCTTTCTTTGCTTTACCTTGTCCAAATTCAGTAAAACACTAGGAGGCCTCCTTCAAAATGGAAATTATTCAAAATCAAGCCCTGGTGTTGTTTTGGTTTTTTGTTTGTTGTTTGGTTGGTTGGTTGGTTTTTGTTTGTTTCAGTTGGGGACCAGGAGCATCACACTGTTAATTTCAACGACCTTCCAAACACAGACCAGTTTGTGTTCTGAGTTCTCAACAGGATTAAAATAAAAAGAATAATTTAGCTCAAGCACTGACTCCATCTTCCTTCCCAATTTTTTACATCACCATTTCTATTACATATTCGGATAGTTTTTAAAGACTGGCTTTGTTGATAGCACTTGCAAACACCAAAACTATGAGCCACCAAATTACCACCACCATTGAAAAGCCCTGTCCAAACAGCAGTGTAACTTGGGGGACATCAGGGAGATCTCCTTACTAAGCTTTGAATCAAGACCATAACTTCCAGCTGCAATGCTCTGATAAAGTGCACTTTCATTGCTCTTTGCAGCTGGTTCCACACCTACTTCTAATGATCTGATCTTAGATACTTTGCGCTCTGCAATGTTTATCCCACGCAGCCAGCATGGGTTTATGCTGGACCTCCATACTCAACATATAAAACTCTGCTGCATGTAATACAGAAAAGTCACCTACTGAGTGGAACACAAACTGGAAGTATCATGTTCTCTTCTTCAGCTGGAGTAAGGATAGTATATTAAGTAGTGACAAGTTGCACACACAGTACATCTTAGTGTACTTTTTGCAGTACACAGAGGCTAAGGTGAGCACATTGACACATAACGCATGCAAAAGTCAAACGGCCTTAAAAGTCTAGAGCAAAGGCAGTGCTAGAGAGGGAAAAGAAAACTCTGAAAATCAAGATCTGACTGGGAGTGAAACTTAAAACAGATGAAGAGCACTTCAGCGTGAAGTGCGGCTTTGACAGCAAATCTGCTGTGCAGGGAAGAAAAACAGAAAACTGTTTCTTTGTGTTGAGCAGAGCAGGAGCTAAAATGATGAATAATCCTAATGAATAACCCCTAGAGGGGGGCTGTACGGTAGTAAACCAGATTTGTGTAATCGGTTCTCATTTAAGTTCTAGTGCTAGTTTAAAGAAATTGAATGAATTACTGAGATTCCTAATGAGACAAGCCTGTTTTTCTTGAGATAATTGATACAGTAGCTCACAGTAAATAATAGTTACTTTAAATATTGCCAGCGTTAAATGCTATAAAGTTTAAAGTGTTTTTATCAGTCAGGAAAGAAAGGAGCTGGGGAAGGCAGACCTCTTCTTCTATGGATAAACAAACATAAGAATTGATTGAATTCAGAACATTTTTTTTAATGAAAAAAAAAAAAAGTACTAGCTAAAAATATTCTCCCCTGAAAGTTCTGTAGATCCTCCAGAATAAGTGTTGTAAACAAACTTTGTTCCATGACTTTGAAGTCTTCCTAACCAGTTTCCCCCAACTTATAAAAATTAGACTATTTATAAAAGTGCATAAATTGTAATTTAAGTAAAAAGCCTTGAAATTTTTATCAAAAGCATTCAAATTAGTCTCTCCCCAGGTCAGCTAATGAGTTGTCATGAGCTGGCCTCTTACTGTAGTGCACCTCCTGCAGACTAAGACAGTGAACCATGTTTTCATCAAAGGAAATGCTCATTAGTAGAGCTTTCAGAAACTGATTTGATTATAGTTTCACTTGTTAAAGTGAAATATTTTCAGCTCATTAGGATGATTACGATTCAAGGTCATCTTTTGAAGCTAGTCCTGTCAATATAAGATAAATGGGTCCTCATCTTTTTCCCTTCTTTACGTCTGTGCTTTTTAAACTCTTCTGTGCAAAAGTTCCATAGCCATAATTAATTTTAGTTCTTCTTTTACAAAGCTGCTTAAAAAAAAAAAAAAAAAAAAAGAACAAAGATTTTGGCTACCAAAAAGGGATTGAAGAACTATTAAGAGGAGGAGGAGGCTATCTTGTTTTAGAGAAATCAGAGAAAATCCTTGAAAAGTTCAGCTTTTGAAATTCAGCTATTTTCTCCTTGACCTCTTCCAAAGTTTCTAAAAGGTACTTTGTACATATTTTTGCATGTATCTTTTAATCTCAAAAGTGTAAAGTGAAACTGAAAAACCACCCAAGAAGTACTGGTGGCTTATTAGATATCTTTTCTTTTATAGCACATGATAAATTTAACGCCTTTTAAAGTTTTTTTTTGTCTCCCCCTTTATATTCACCATCACTAAGTGGTTAAAGATCCATTTAAACATAAAGGGAAATACTACTAACTTCTATCCACATATTGAGAAATATTACATTTACATAGGTCTTGCAACTTAAACCTAATTGGTCAGATATTGCCACATACATCAACTTGAAAGATGAGGTCAGAAGGCCAGTTTTTGTGCCGAATATATCAGACTTGAAAGCTGTATATTAAAATGGAAAATCAGGCCAAAAAAAAAAAAAAAAAAAAGGCAGATTTAGTCTCTCCAGTACTAGGCAAGTGAGTTTAAAAGTGACATAGATTTTAATTCCCCATGGTGACTCTGAAAGTGGCCCACCAGTCTGGATTATTGATACAGAGTGGAGTATGTATATGTGAGCGCTGGGGATAGAGGCTAGGGAGGAGTAAGAAGTGAATTAATAGACTTCCAGACTAACCGTCAAATGATAAATGATTAATCATTTTGTCAACAAATTATCCACAACGAAGCCTTGCCTTTACACCAAAGCAGTACCAATTATACCAGTGTAATTGCATCAGGGCAACCTCCCTAGCCAGAGCACAGTAATAGAACTCTTTATCCAATATGGTTTACTCCCAAAAGGGGAATACTCTTGTGCAGCATCTTTATACCAGTATATAGCTGCATTCATTCTTAGACTTGAACTATCATCCTTCTGATTAAAAGAAATAAATAAACTCCCCTGTAAATGAATTATATATGTGAACACACGTTATTCTGTCTACTCACTTTCTTAAGATACCTTTCAGTAAAAGCTGGTTGCAGAATCAAAAAATTCCTTATACTTTGTGTTGGATACATGCTTTTCTCACTGCTGGTCCAGCCCTGAGGAGCTTCTTCTACATTGTGATGCAGTAACAAGGAGCTACACAATTAGTGAACTAATGAAGCTTAGCATCCTAAAGGTTTATGACTTCAGGTTGAGTTTTCAAGTTGAGTCTCTGTTGAACTCACAGACCTCCTTAATCTAACAGATCAATAGATCTTGTTTGGGTTTTTGTTTGTTTTCTTTTTTGGGCGTGTGTGCCTTTTTTTTTTTTTTTTTTAATGTGGATATTGACAAGCAGATAGAGCTGCAGTGTAGTACCAACTCCCTAGTAAGATGGTTCATTCTACCTGGAGGCTTATCTGCACTATAGCTCTAGCTATTTTCAAAATCAATTAAGTTGACCTGGGTTCTGTTTTTGCCATTTACTTGTCCTGTGACTTTTGAGAAATCACTTCATGTTTCTGTGTTTCAGGGTTTTTTTTATCACTACTATTACTTCAAGCAAAACAAAACAAAAAAAGAATGAACATTTATGGTGAGTTTTGTCTTGACATTAGCCACGTATGCTAAGGCATCCAAGAAAATCTACTTCTCTGGGTTCCATTTATAGTCAGTGGAGAAAGGCAGTCACTTTCAAAGACAAGGATCAGTTCTTAAGAGAAAGTGTTATAGCAGGCAAGACGAATTACCTTTGGGATATGTCTGCCTGGGACTTTCTAAATTAGAAGTTTATTTAGCAGTTCTGGTCTTAAATCTGCTAGCTTGTGTGCAATCAAAACACTTTTCCATGAAAAGCTGATGATTTTAACCTGAAGTCTCCAAGAAAGTAAAGAATTAATGATTTCCTTTTATCAAAGTTTGTCCCAGTGATGAGCAAGTGACATTATTTCAGATCTATGCCTTTATTTGTTTGACTAACTTCCAATCGCTGCTTTACATTTTGCTTTTCTCTTTTGGGTTACATGAACCTGAAGTCATTGACAACACAGGACCCCAGGATACCTCTTTTCCGGAGTTTTTCTAACTTTGATACCCAGAGAGTCATTTAAGACATTTAAACAGCTTTCAGAGAGTTTAGATGGTTTAGATGATTGTTTATGCACTTCGCTGAGGCTTATTCCAAGAAGAAGCCACCAGAAAAGAAGCACCAAGCTCTACCGATTGCTCTTGCCCCCTCTCTGTGTTCCTAAAGAGAAGGGAGGAACCTGGACTCGTTCGAGGGAAACGGGACCAAACTTTTCTTTGCAACATCCAAACTCTACCTTAGTAGCAGCAGTGTAACAAAGGGCAACAGCCTCAAATTGCAGCTTAGGAGATTCAGATTGGACATTATCTTCATCAGGACAATGTGACACCAAAATGGGTACTCAGAGAGCTGTGAAATCTTGCTTCTTGGAACTTTTCAAGGCTTAGCTAGAGAAAATCATAGCTGACCTGGTCTAGTGTCTAGTAGGACAACAGTCCTGCTTCAGGTGGGAGATCGGCCTAGATGACCTCTGGAGAGATCGCTTTCAACCAGCATTTCTGTAACTGTGAAGGTCCCCACCACAACTGAGAGGATGGTGTTGGTGAAGGGTGTATGGAAACAGAAATAAACTAGTTTCAAGCTGATTATCTGACTGTCAAAGGGAATAGGGCAGCAGCTGTATGAACTCCAGTACGGTTTAGCTGCCCATAAAAGTGCCCAGAGCTCTGCGCAGACATAGCAATTTTACACTGAAGGCTCTTAAACGGCAAGTTCTTTGCTATTGGACTGTCAATTTTGAGGGTCTTGACACAAATGGAAGCCATAGTTCCAGCTGAGATACAGGCCCTCTCCAGGAGTACACAGAATAGTGACAGAAAGATGTCAGGGAAGCTCTGGCCCGCTGTTCCTCAGTACGAGGGTGTGTCTGTATGCATCAGTTAACTTGGAAAGCAGTCATTATATCCTGCTGGGCAGATTCCTTTTTCCTTCTAAATAAAAAAAAATTAAAAAAAGGATGGGAAAAAGGACAGGGATTCAAGGTAGATAGACCTACTCCTAAGTTCTTTGGGAGGGGGAAGAAGATATCCACAGAAAGCTGAATTAAATTATAATGTTGCAGCAAGAAGGCATTTTGTCCAAAATTTTCAAAATATTTCAACAGTGAAGAAATTCAGACTTTCAGGAGATAGACAAGTATCTTCTTGCGTTGGGTAAAATGAGGTGTATAGAGACAAATGAGGCATTTGCAGTTATTCCACGGCAGTGTGTCAGAGCCATGAACAGAACCAGAACTCATCTGCTTTGCCCAATTTGCCACACAATTGGCTTTAATCTTTAATCAAAAGGGGCAATAGGGAAGAATTTATCATTTTTATTATGACAACAAAAATCCCTCATGGTAAATTATAAAATCATCAGGAAGGAAGTTGTTCTGATTTCTTTAACCTGACAGGTCGAAAGTTGTCAGCTTCCATAAAGTTGTTCCCTTATTTTAAGAGTGTCTGTGAAACACTGTTTGTGTGGAACCCTGCAGGCTAACTCCAGGGGAATTTGGTTCAGACCTGTCAAAGACCAAACAATGAGGATGCTGACGTGTATTTTTATTTTTTCCTGTGCTAATATGGTGATGCTGGTTTCCAAACGTAGCATTCAGAGGAAACCAAAGTTGGAATAAAGTGTCTTATAATGTTTTAAGCAGTACTGATGTGATCTCAGTAATCTACCAAGAAACACTTTCACTTACAGCAACATTAGGAAAACTATAGCTGTAAATATAGAAACAATTAATTGATCACTTAGTTTCATCAGCAACAGAAATTTGAAGGATGACTAACAGTTCAAGAAAATGAAGGAGAGAAAACAAATTGTAGCACTGCAGATGCAAGGGAGTGGTTAGAAGTCAGGATCTAATGGAAAATAAAACAAAAAGACCCCCAGGCAAATCACAAAACCGGATACTTTATAATCATCAGTGGCCACTAGAACTTACTATTCTTATAGTCTTACTATTATAGTCTTACTACTGGTTAAATCATGTGGTTTTGCTTTCATTTATTTACTGCCTAAAAGGTTCCTTAAAAAAGATTAGTAAACAAGCCATTTAAGATGCAATTTGTACCACAATATATGTCTAAATGTGGTTAGTGTTAACTTTCTCCAAGGGGGTGCCCAAGTTTTTTTATATATCCAGAAGGAAACCATGCTGAAGAGAAAGCTTTCCAGATGTTCTCTTTGACATGGGAATGTCTGTTTCTGCCAGGACTTTCAACAACTGTATCATAAATTCTTGAGTATAATTCACGTTCCATTTCTCCCTTTTTCTAGGCCTTTTGGATATATCAGAGAGAGACTACCTTAAAAGATGTTTGCAAAGTGCCTAAGCCCTGTCTTCAAAATTATTAGATACCAACAGATCACTTGTGCAGAGCTCTTCATGACCTTCCAGAATAAACCTCTTCCTTATTTATCCAGAAATGCCATGAGATTCATCCTACCTAGCTGTAACCGTCTAAGAGTTCACCTCTGATCTGAACCTGCCATCAAGTCTTGCCCTCTGGTCAATAGAGAAAGATTCGACGCATCTCACCTTGAAAAGTTGTTTCGGGGAAGTGCTGTGAGCAGCCTTCTGGAGATGTTTGCTTTATGGATAACCAAGGGAGCCTGACAACTCTCTTAGAGTAAAACTTTAGCCACCTAAAAGACAGAAGTTAAGTGAGGTGAATCCCTTGATGAATAAGGCTGAAGCAAAAGCTGTCTGAAAACCCCACCATGGAGAAGTGAAGCAAGTGAGAGACAATAGAAGTTATTTTGCCAGCACGGAAAGGAGGAGCTGTGGAGGGATTGTTAATTTTGATTAAAGGCAGAGCATTTTCCTACCTTCTCAGTCACAGGGAGTGAATCCAGAACCTCCCGAGCTTACCAAAATCTGCCTGGAAACAGTTTTAGCCATGAGGAATTTGGCATATATTGCATGATTCTTCGGGATATGGGGACCTGCCCTAACCTAAGCGACTATTTCAAATACCACGAACAGCTTTAACAACTCTAGGACTTTTCCCACAATGCCCTATTTTCCTCAGACTAGCATTTCAGCCTAGGCATCATCAATGGAGGGCACTGAACTTTGGAGTTTACTTCCCCCACTTGGCCCAAACCACCTTTTAATCTATCAATTTGCGGGGTACCACGTGAAGCTCACCGATATTCTCGGGTTTTCGCCTGACAGGCTGGTGATAGGGAACATGTCTAGCTTACCCTAAGAGAGTTTATTTAAGGCAGACATTAGTCAGCATGTTAGCATTTTGTATTTAAATTATATAAATGTGTTCAGAGACTGATGGGGGCCTATCTGACAAACCTAAAAATGAGTAAATAAAAATGAGAGAAGCATAGTGGCATGAAAATGGAAAAGCCAAATGCAAATTACTTTTCAAGGGGCTCTGTACACACACAAAAAGACAAAACCACAAACCCAACAAGTTGGGACAGGACAAAGGTCACAAATGGATCCTGGGCAGCATGAAGAGAGATTTCTTTCCTCATCTGTTTCCTGGTTTACTCATCCTGGAGCCTAAGGCACCCAGGAGTACAGCAACCACAGGGAACACCCTCCCTCAAGGAAGCAGCAAGAGGAGCAAATGCTTTAACTGGTACCAAGGGTGCTTATATGCCTTGCTTCTCAGCAGAGATTTCTAGGCATTGTTTTGTCTCCAGATCACGAAACCATGAGGACATGTGTCATGGACTACAATGTGGGAGATGCAGTGGTAGCAAGGCAGCGCGGCTGAGTTCAAGTTTCAGGAAAGTTTGGGACACCTCTCCCAGTGTTGGCTTTTGGTCTTATTTCACCTGCCTGTGGCCAAATATGTGTAAATCCTGATATACATGAAGGAAAATTTGATGGTTAGAATGACCCTGATTTCCAAGAGGAGTTATTTGCCTCAAGCTCCTAACATCAGATAATAATTTTTGAATTTGAGATGATCCAAGAATACTTGAAAGTGATACTTGGGGCTAAAATAAAGGTGTTTGATTATTTCCTCCTTTCTCAAGTGTTAAATAACTTTTTGACAGAACTAAAGCTACATCTGAATATTCTCATTTGATCAAAATTTCCACAGAGAAATTCTAAAACAGAAAATAATTGAGTTTTGGCAACTAAAAATTGGAAAAATTTTTAGTCAAGAAAATGCAAACCAAAATCCATTGTTTAGGGTTTTATTTAAGACAATTAGAATGAAAAAACTTATTGAAATAATTATCCCAGAAAAAGTGAATTGGATCCTAACTAGCTAAGCAGGTTCATTTTGCAATGGCTATTTCTTCAGAATTTTGCCAAAATTTTTCAGATGTCTAATTGCTAGGTGTATTTTGAAGCTCTTTGATATCCATTATTCTCTACTTTTATGTATTTATTGATTTCAGTCAGAAATTTAAAAAAACCCCACACAACAAACAAAATTGTCCTGGTGTTGGAGAATCCAAAGAAGAGTTCATGAAGAAGCTAAATTTGGCTTTCTGAATTCATGTAGTTGTGCTAAATATATTTGGTCAATCTGAAAACATGACAGCATGCAAAAAGAAATTAACTTATTTAGTGAGATAAAAATGGGAAAAAAAAATCAATTCCCCATTTGCATCATATTATATTATTTTGCAATCTATAAATCACACATTAGAGAGCAGATTGAGACAGCCTGGTGTCTTAATTTTGAGGTTCGTGGTTCATAATCATGAAAGGCTAGACTCCAGTGAGTGGGATTTTTTTCCCTTTTTAATATTGCTTTGTCAGTATAATTATTTGCATATATTTGCATAAGAACATCCCAGGATCTGCTTGCATTAGCTCATTAATTATATACACTATATACCTAGCAGAACCACTCAACAACAACGGAATCACTCCCATGAGTAATCTTGCACCTAACTTCTCCCTCTCCAAGCAACTCCTATGAACTACAGACAGTGAACAATATTTGTTAAAATAAACAAAATAATCGGGCAATGAAGTCTGTTACTGATTTTACCATTTTATGGTGTTCATCATATTTACTACCTGGATATAAGGATAAGACAAGCACAAAAGTGTCTGTATTTTATGACCTGGGTGTAAACAATCAGGTGTAATGGGGCTGAAGCTGAGAAAGTTTGGAATTAAGCCCCCAACTTTTACAGCTAGCAGGGTTCTCAGTCCACATCGCTGTCATCAATCGGTGTATATTTTTGCGCATAGCATTCGTGCTATTTCACGTTACAGGTTCAATACAGGGCAAGGAATCAATTTTTTTATTACGTCTGGGATCACTTGCAAAAACAGTAGTTCTGCACTAAGGGTGCTGCGCTTTCGCTCTTGTAAAAGCTGAACAAGAGAAGAGAAATGCAGAATTGGGTCCTGAAGGTCAGTGAAACAGAGTGAGCATCAATATAAAGATCACAAGTAATTTGCGGGGATATTACCTCAAACTCAGCATTATGTTTGCACTGGAATGTGAGTATGCTCTGATAATTGGGGAAGTTCAAAAATTGTGGTTAGATTTTCAAGGAAACTATCCCATCATATTAATTATTAACTTTGACAAAAGCCAACAGTTATGCAGTTTGCGTGCTTTACATCTCAACTATTACACTATCAGGCTGCCATAAAGGTATTATGTTACATAACAGATCTCTGGATTTTGGGGTCTATGAGAAGGGGAAGTTGGTTTTTTCCATGTATTGCCCCTTCATGCCCCTTTTAAAAGTGCTTCTTAGGGACTTCGTGTTTTGGTTTTTGTTTTTTTTTTACTTGTGTTGAAGTGGGTAGAAAAGCCCAAATCTCATAAGTGTTTATCTACTAAAACTTTTAATTAAAAATAAATTTGGGTCATTTGAAATATTTCATTTAAGTAATTTGAAAAAAAAAGAAAAAATCCTGAATTAATGCTTTCAAATGAAAAGTCATTTTGAGATAGAAGTTCTGATAATATAAAAATACTTCTCCACAATTTCAAGTCTTCTTTTTAAAATCTTGTTAAAATGGAAAAGTCTTTAAACCTACTTTCCCCGGCAATACTGTTTTTCATTATATTAATTAAGAATTCCCCACAAAACATCATAGATTATTTTCAGTGTTATTTCTTGTGTAATGGAAGAATTATGCATAGTTACTATATAAAAAAATGACAGCTGAGGTTTTAAAGTTGCTTTTGTTGCCAGCAGCCAGGGCTTTAGAAGTGGGAGTCTACTCCTTTGAAAAGAGGAGGTTTGCTTCAGATAACTATCTAAAAGTCAAGATAAGTATTAGACATTGTCTGGAGTGGAAGCAAACTGTATTTACCTAATATTTTATAAATACTGTGTAACCAACTCTAAAACATTTTTTTCCTGGTTTCAGCAATCTGTCTGGAAACTCCTCACCTTAATTTGGCACAATTAGTCTGAATTAATTTAAAATAATGTATTGGGGTGGGTGGGGTAGAGGGGTCAGCAGGAGTTTTTGGAGCATGAAATTCTTAAATATCAAAACCTAGGGTAGATAAATTGTAATTACAGTGTGTCTGATTAAATTTATGACACTATTTTTCTCTTGCTAGAATCTCAAATATCACAATGCTTATTTTTCGTATTCTCTATGCAATTTTTTCAGCATCTTTGCCTCAAGTCCCAGCTAATATAAAAAAGTGAAAGAGTAGAAAATAGAGAAGCAAAACAACTTAAGAAATATTTCTTTCAAATCTAACATATTTTCAAAGGGAGAAACGTGAAAAAATGCTCCGTTTCTTACTTTGCCATCATTCTGCTTTAATATTTTTTAATCTCAAAATGCCTAGAGTTTTTTTATCACACAGAATATTTTTATTGACTCTTCTTTCTGTTGTGCTGCTTTTCTATATCACCCCACATAAAGAATTTGCTGCTGCTGTCTTTCTGGGAGAAGCCAAGAACAGGAAGAATGTGTGGGAACAGGAATGTCAGACTATTATATAGACAAGGTTTTCCGCCTGGGGGCAAATAAAAAAAGAAAAAAGGCAGAAAACACTTGAAGAACAATATGACATTTCCAAAAATCTTGAGTGGCAAGGAGAAAATGAAGAAAATAGAGAAGTATTTATTTACACAATGAATAGTTAGGCTGTATAGCTCTTTGCCACAGGATACCGCAGATACTGTAAGTGTATATGGGTTCCAAACCAACTACACAGGTTGAATGTGGACAAAAATTAGGAAAAAACCCTCAAGGACAAAAATACAAAGACACCATCAGTTTGTTGTAACTGGTTCAGAGCAGGGATTTGAACCTTGATTGTTCATGGATGGTTATCACCTTTCCCTGATATTAAAGGGAAAAAAGGGATGATCCTTTTCCATCTCTGATTTTAGAAAACTGACAGTGGCTCTTGAATTTCTTTTTGCTTTTTTCTTTGATCTTCAGC
>NW_008824359.1:5725180-5742817 GCF_000699105.1 Pygoscelis adeliae | reverse complement strand
TGTCACTGGTGTAAGGAGAAAAAAAAAAAAGGCAAGATATTCAATATGTACAAATGGGCGTATCCACTAAAAGGAGTTACAGATTGGTTTGTACAACTAAGAATCTAGGTCAACACACAGAAGTTTAGTTAAAAAGAGTGGAATTCAACTCCCCTAATTTTGTCTTTTTATGAGAAATTAGATGTCTGCAACAAACATTTTTAGTTGAACTAGTTACTGATTTATATTAGATGTCTACTTTAGAGGAACATGAATCACAGGCTGATTCTAAAGGGAAGTTCAGGATGTATCTTTGGCAGAATTAATTCCATTTAAGAGGACACAAAGTAGGATTTGTAACCTTGAACTTTAACAAATATGTACCTAATAGTTGTTCAGCCTTTCTGTTTCCACTTTCTCTTTAAGTGTTCATCTTCTTCAATAAAGATTGCAAAGAATATCCTTTGTCTATCAAAATTAGTAGAGATTATTTACTACCACAGTGCTGCATCATTCATAATTCAAAAAAAATTTCTTCCATCCATAACAAAAAAATAGTGGAAAATAAATGTTCTATAGAACAATGTAAAGTTTCATTTCTGAGACTGAGAAAGAATGAAAAACCAAACTGGATTGCAAATTTTGTTACAGGCTTGTAATTCAGCTGAGTTGAGTCAACTGATTGAGTCTGTTTATTGCCTCTTGCAGTAAACTGGAGCTGCAAAGGAGCCTTTTATGACATGTTTTCATCATAGCCATGATGAACATACTTTTTCACTGAAAGCTGTCAACCTGAGACTAAGTGACAGGAAGAAAACAGACTTTTTTTCCCCCCAAGCTTATCTTAAAAATATAACCTAGCCTAGAAAAAGTGTCTGTCTTATATCCTTGGGTGGTAACAATTCAACCTGTGCTCCTAGGTACTGCATAGACCTCCAAGAATCCTCATATCATTTGTGAAAACTAATAAAAGAAATGGGCTTTTTGTCAACAGGCAGAGCCTCACTATTCAAAAGTTCATCCTCCAGCACAAAAAAGTAGGTGTCTGGAAATAGAAAGATAGATCATCCCACTTACAACGTCATTACAATGTCAGGTCCTGCCTGTGAGTTTTGGCTAAACCCTCTGCTAGGTTTTGGAGGAAGTCAAATGCCACACTTGGTGACGTGCCTTGGTTGTACGTTCCATTTGAGTTGAACCAAAGAGATGGTAAACACAGATTAATCGGATTCCAGATGGCTTCACTACTGTAATAAAAACTACAAAGTGTTTGGGACGGCACTAGATGTTACCTAGGATGATCAGGCCATGTTTATACTGGTAGACTGATTGATCTTGTGGCTTCTTCCCTGAAGCCAATTGCAATGCTCTGGCTACATCCAAATTATTCATCTCTCTTACTCTCCAAAACAGGTGGGCACATCCTAAATGCTTGTTGGAAATGATCACTGCCCAAGCTAATTCCTGAACAGTGCCTACAAATTGGCTGGGAGAGAAGTAGTTAGATTGAGCCAAAAAATACACCAGAGATTTTCTAGTAATATAAGGGTGCAGACAATAAAATTTCGGTGCTGATGCTATCTGGCACAACTTAATTTACGCAACAGGAAGGATGTTTGACTGCTGAAGTTGGTCAACGATCAGACTTTGCCATACGTTTGATTACACTGAGCCTTCAAGAGGATACAGGGCATATGGGAGCGTGCAGTGACATAAAGTATTGCTAAATTTTATGTACTGGACTTCAGAATTACTGTATTGAGGTATCAGAGCTCTTCCTGCATAATTTATATGCAGCTGATACAAACAGCTGCATTAAATTTCCTACCAAACTCAACAGGAAAAAAATAAAGGAAGAAAGAAACCACCACCACCAAAAGCCTAATGCTGCTATGATTTTTTGTAAAATACTCCTGAGTGAAAAAAGGTTCTTTGCTTTATTGGGCAACTGTTTATAATGCCAACTTGGAGACATATTACAAATTCAGACATTCAGGGGGCTTTTCTAATCCTCAATTGCAGTTTGTCGGTGCTTCAGGAATACTCCCTTGCTCCAATTGTTCATCCTCAGCAGGAGCTGGATTAGTAACATCAGAGTCTGCAGATGCGTATTGTTTCCCATTAGTCTCAGCTTGAGCCTGGTGTTATGTCCTTTTCATCAGGAACCTCCAGCTCTAAGTCAGTGAACCAGGACTAATGAACCCAGCCTTCCTGGGAGACATCAGAGTCTGTGTACGCAATGTCCAGAGCTTTCACTTCTGCTGCTGTTAGCCATTTAATGTGCTTCTTAAGCCTCAGACCACTTACTCTCATGCATAAGCTACAGCTTCCGCACAATGTTTCCAAGAATATATGCACTTGAATGTCATTTTTGCTCCATCCCTTTGAATTTCTTCTACAGTTGCATCGGTCAGGAAACAAGGAGTGAAAAAAAAAATAAATCTATTTGCAAACACTTAAATGTGGATAGCCAACATTTGCAATATTACTGGCAGACTACCTGCAAATAAAAATTACTTACAAATCATTATTTGGCAGAAATGGGGGAGCAAAATGCCAGCATTCACATAGATGAATAATATCTGAGGAGGATTATTCAGCCAAGTCTACTCAACAGTATCAGATGGAGAAGTGCTTTATAAAGGTTACTTCTGTCTTTTTTCTTTCTAACCCTGTTGGCCTTTCATAGATATCAAATTCGTGTTTCCTTCTCAACACAACGAATAAAGAGCTCCCTTTAGAAACAGACTTTTTTTGATAGAGCCGGGGATATTTCTGTAATGGAACCAGCAACCTGAACCTTCTGCTCGGGACTTTAATATGAACATATAAGACTTCCCCTGGCTGCCCTCCTTTTATAACCAGCTGACTAAAAAATATTTTTCATGCTTTGTGATACTAGGTGTATTTTTTAATGAAAGTTTAAAGAATTTCCTCCAAAGTTCCTCCAAAACCTGCACACCACAGTATTTCAGTGAAGTCTGTTTCTTGATTTGCTAGTCTGTTTACAAGGCTTGTAATACAGTGTTAGAGCAGGAGAATTTCACTTTAACTGGCATTGCTCCTAGCTATTTAAGCAATGTGCTGAACTGTCTATCATCAAACCTGGGCAGCCAGAACCTTTTCTTACCACCAACTTGATATTATCTAGACTCAAATACTCTACTTACAGTCTAGATAGTGATGTTTGTGTTATATCAGGGACTTTAGAAATCATTGTGTGTAAGTGCCCCAGGTACGTTTCTTATTCCAAATGTTTTGGCTCAATACAGACCATCAATATGACAAAAAAATCCTTTCGATAGTTAAGATAGTCACTTCTGGCATTTATTGCTATCGTTAGCTGTATTGTGATAAGACCTGGAGGTCTAAATAAGGATCAAGATTTTCTTTTTAATTGAGTGCTATCAAATTCCCCAAAAGGCGACTGACTTCCTGCTCTGGAAAGACTGAGATAAAAGAGAAGTTAGATATGGGCAACTGAATGGGCAAAAGTATTGCTTGGATGGTTAGACTCAGAGAGTAGTGGTTAACGGGTCATACTCAACCTGGAGGCCAGTGACAAGTGGGTAACTCAGGATCTCTCCTGGGACTCGTCCTCTTTAATTTCTTTATTGATGACCTGAAGGAGGAGATGGAGCGCACTCTCAGCAAGATGTCAGATGACACCAAACTGATGGGACCAGTTGATACATTCCAAGGCCAAGTTACCACCAAAGGGAGTCAGACAGGGTGGAGGAATGGACTAACAGGAACCTGATGAAATTCAACAAGGACAAATGCCCTGCACATAGGAAGGAAGAGCCATCTGCAGTGATACAGCCTGGGGACTGACTGCTTAGGGAGCAGCTCTGTGGCCAATGTCCTTGGTCACCAGCCAGCAGTGAGCTCTGGCAGCAACAAGGGCCAACAGCAACCTGGGCTGTATGAACAGGAGCAGAGCCAGCAGACCGAGGGAAGGGATTATCCCCCTTTACTCAGCACTCAGCTTACATCTAGACTATTGCATCCAGTTTTGGGCCCCTAATACATAAAAGACTGATCAACTAAAGTAAGTTCAGTGGAGGGTCACCAACATGCTCAGGGGCTGGAGTACTTGCTTGGTGCAGGAAGGCAGTGGGACTGTTCAGCCCAGAGAAGTGGTTGTTTGGGGAGACCCAAGATCAACGTCTAGTACCTACGAGAAGGTTATCAAGAAGGTGTAGCCAGACTCTTCATATTGGTGCATGATGAGAGGATGAGAGACAACGGGTGTAACCTGAAACAAGAGAGGTTCCAACCCCAATAGTGAAAGACAATTTCCCAACGTCAGTCAGGTATTGGAGCAACTCATCCTAAGAGGTTGTGCAGTCTCCATCCTTGGAGGTTTTTCAAAACAGAGCTGCACACAGTAACCCGGTCTGACCCCCAGGCTGACCCTGTTTTGAGCAGCTGGATATCAGCTCCTGATATCCCTTCCAAGTTGAATTATCCTATGATCTTGTGATTTTGTGATTCTAGCCTAGAAGGAGGAAGAGAGCTTGACTTGGGATTTGTAGGCCATTGTTCTGATATGAAAATCAAGGAATTCACTAGAAGATTCCTCTTAATTTTTGTTATGTTTTGGATTACACTCTGTGTGAGAATGTGTGGATTCTGTTTTGATGTGGTATCTCGCAGTGATGGCTCTTCAGATGAAAGGAGTCTGTGTTTGCTGTAAGGATGCAAAATCATATAGATGATAAGATGAAAAGGTGTTGCCTGTAAAGGGAAAATATTGCTGTATTGATAGGTATCCTAAGAGGTTACTTTAAAAATTATCACTCTCTCTGTTTCTGAAAGGTGTTTGACAGCAAATACATACTCAAATTATTCCCTCCCAAACCTCCCCCCCCAGATTTAAATAATTTTTAATTTTCTCTCTAAATACATGGACAGAGATATACTTTCTATTTTGTTCGCAGGCTGCTAAGTTTTGACACTGAGACTTTTATCCAGTATTTCAGAAGATATATTCACCAAGTTATCAGGCAACTGAGGGTCAAGTCTTTTCTTTGCTTGAGTCTCACTATCAAACTACAGAGTTTAAGGAGGGAATTGAAAGAAAATTTATTTTTTCCTGAACAGTTTTGTGACTTTACCTGAAAATTTTATTATCATCTACACACCTTCATTAAATTAGTCTTCATTCCCAAGAAGTTCTGTATCAAACAACATAGTTGTTTGTGTTGGAGAAATGATTTGCTGGAACAAAAAAAGCTCATTTCCCATTACTTGCATGTACCAGTTTAACCTACTATTCATAGACATATTCTTTACAGGGTTATCACACATACAGCCAGAGTAAGCTACACTTAGTAAAAAAGTGTAATAATTTAGGGTCTGGATGTCATTCTCAGCAAAAAATTATCATTATCTTTTTTTTCCTGCTCATTAATCATGTCATTTCTTCCAATTGTAATGTTGATTACCTAGGTCAACCTTTTGTTATTTCTTCATCTCTGAGGGCTTCCCAAAAACCAAAACACATCATCTTAAACTTTCTGAATCAGTCCTTCATGACATGCTTCTTGGTCAGCTCTGCCTTGGACAGGACCTCAACAGGAAGCCTGAGAAAGCTTTGCTACTGGGACACATCTCTGCTAGTAAACAAAAAAAAAAAACCTGGGGACTATTCTCTCTGGTAAGCCAACCAGCATGTTCTGGCAATTGTCATGCTATCAAACCCTCTTACTCTCAAAAATACTTCCCTGCTACTTCAGTGCTGACATCTATGTCTAAGCTACTTTTTTGGGAATGCACTTAGACATACGCCAAGTCTTACACAGGGCCTGGGAATAGTTTCAGGGTATGGTAGGTGTCCTGGATAAAAGCTGTGCCGGCAAGCATGCTGGTAATGCAACAGGACAGAAGGTCAAGCTTCAGTTTGTGAGGACAGACATAGCTCTTGTGCTCAGTCCTTACAGCTCTTCACTGAAGCCTTGGTTGCTGGCTATGGGACTTCATTTCTCTCAAGTTTTAAGGACCTGTGTTTTTAATTCTGGATAGCTGAATCCACTGTTGATGGTTCACTGTGGCAAATTCAGGTATATATAAAATCTGGGGATGACAGTGTGGTTTTACACCAGGACAGTTTAGACTGTAACACATGGTGATTCTCCAGTACTTCCTGTTTAATTTTATGTTTTTTGTCCCAAAAAAACCAGTTTGAAATGCTGATGATTAAAGACAATATTGCTAGAATCCACTTACCAAGCCTCTTTTGAGGCTTGACATTTCTGTCAAGTGGGCCATGATTTTTGCTGAGCTTCTACTACAGTAGAAAGACTGTGAAGTTCAATGCCTCTGCATGCAGTCTCTGTGAGTTCCTCCCCACTGCCTCCTTTCACCTCGTCTGTGCATAGTCCTTTTCCTCTTTAGGAAGCATTTTCGATGCAAATGCTACAGGCTTTTCTGGGCTATTGGGCATTATCTGAGAAATCACCACTCCTGACCTCATACAGTGAAGCATCAGTAGTTTAACAGATTAGCAGGGACGGGACAAAGTGCACTAAAACCCTGTAGGATATAAGTGGCTGTTTAGCCAACTTGAAAGCATCTTGACATTCTTTTGACCAATGCCACTATTTATTTTTCTTTAATAGCTCTGTTGCAGGACTATCTATAGTAGACAGATTTGCTATGAATTTCCCTTGGTAGTTTATCATAGTCAGAGAGAAAGTTAATTTCCATACCTTTTTCTTTGTACATGAGCTTGAGTAATATACAGTATCCAGCTGCTTTTCTGAAAGAGTAAAATACCTTTGCAATCTGAAACTTGACTGCATCTGTAGATTTTCCTAACCTCAGCCCTTATTTTCCTAGAGCCTCAATGACACCTCCAAAAACTTCAAATCTTTCTGATCTCTCCCTTCAGGAGATAAATGGCTTGCAAGCCCCACCTTACAAAACTCAAGCATTGATGAAAGGAGCGGATAATGGGAACACAGTAGGGAGTTATTTGTTATAGCAATTATTCCCAATAGTTAAAAAGCACTTAGAGTTTCAATGAGTGAGCCTCTACTTTCATACTTGGATGTGTTAATTCAGCACACTGCCTTACAATGTAATGATATTCTTATTTATTGCTGATCCTCAAGAAATTGCAGTGTTTTACAAAGGAGATCAGTAGCATTCCCTTCATTTTATAGTGAATTAATTTGGTCTGTGTCATCTGGCTTGGTCAGGAACAGAATCCAGAAATCATAGGTCTTCATTCATTGCTTTTCCCCCCCTACAAAATCACTTGCATGCTTGTAATAATGCTCAGAGGTCCCAAATGAGGGAGAAATACAGTCAGTGCTTAATTACAACAGCCTTAGCCCAAGCATAACTCTGGGTTTATGCTTCAAATCAAATGCTTCCATAGGATTTAGGCATAGATTTTCCATTAAAAGCACAGAAATAATTATTTTTGTCAAAGGACAATACTCATGTCACATGAAACCTGTAAGGGTGATAGATGTAGCACATGAAGAAGTAATACAGGTGTCCACCAACCTTCAATCTTACTTTCAGTGATCACCTTTTTTGTTATAATTGGGAGAGAGTTTTAAAGCAAAAATAAAAATTAGGTTTCCAGTTCCCATTAAAGCTATGAAAGTGGGCAAACTAAGTCCCTCTTGGGCTTTTCAAAACCCACCCATTACTTTTAGAATTTTTATTGATCTCTTCTGATTTAACAAAGAAGGCTAAGATGACCCTGTCGCAACATTCTGATGTCTTTCATACATTTTGAAAATATAAACCATAAACCCCCCAAATTCAATGGCTACTTGTTCTCACAAAAGACTAAAAAAAAAAAAAAAAAAAAAATCAGTCATCCACATTGAAAAAAGAAAAGGATTAAAAATATCCCATTCTCCCTGAGAATATTTACTCCAGTTTTACTTATAGCTAATTACTGACAAATGAGTAGCTCAAAACTAGATCCTTTGACGTCACTTCTGTTGTTTGCCTCTTCAAAGGACTGGGATAGTTCTGATATTTCCCAAGTGCTCTCAACGCAAGTAACAAAACATTCATAAGCCTTGGTTTCCAAAGAAAGACAATAACAAACAATATTAGCCTCCCTCGTAACCTAGAATAAGGCAGCATTGGGGGGCGGGAAGTTCAAAGGAATTGCATGGTGTCCTGGTTTCGGCAGGGATAGAGTTAATTTCCTTCCTAGTAGCTGGTACAGTGCTGTGTTCTGGATTTAGGATGAGAACAATGTTGATAACACACCAATGTTTTAGTTGTTGCTGAGCAGTGTTTACACTAGTCAAGGACTTTCCAGCTTCCCATGCTCTGCCGACTGAGCAGGCTGGAGGTGCACAAGAAGCTGGGAGGGGGCACAGCCAGGACAGCTGACCCCAACTGGCCAAAGGGACATTCCATACCATGGGACGTCATGCTCAGTACATAAACTGGGGAAAGCTGGCCGGGGGGCCGCTGCTCAGGGACTGGCTGGGCGTCGGTCAGCGGGTGGTGAGCAATTGTGCTGTGCATCACTTGTTTTGTGTATTATTATTTTTTTTATTATATTATTATTGCTATTATTATTTTATTTCAATTATTAAACTGTTTTTATCTCAACCCATGAGTTTTTCTCACTTCTACTCTTCTAATTCTCTCCCCCATCCCACTGGGGAGATGCCGACTGAGGTTAAACCACCACACATGGTCTGTCTGCCATCCCCTGGAGATTCACCATGGCTTACCTTCCAAGTGATTCCTAAAAAAAATTCCTGTCCTCTTCCCCTGCAGACTTTTTTAACTAACACTTTTGGTGTAAGGTATGTCCCCAAAGGCTGTTGCACTGCTCACCATCTCCCAGGTGCTGCAGTCTTACCCTGACTTTCCTCCTCTAATTATCCTCTGCAGCAGGCTGTCATTTGGCCCAGCTTGATCAGCAAGACTCGTTCACCCTTTAACAGTCCCATATGGTCAGTGCAGAAGTCTAATGGAGAGTGGAGACTGACAGTAGACTATTGTGGCCTAAATGAAGTCACGCCACTGCTGAGTGCTGCTGTGCCAGACATGCTAGAACTTCAATACGAATTGGAGTCAAAGGCAGCCAAGTGGTATGCCACAATTGATATTGCTAATGTGTTTTTCTCAATCCCTTCGGCAGCAGAGTGCAGGCCACAATTTGCTTTCCTCCTTGTGGAGGAATCCTCTGGAAATGGACTATGGCTAACTTAGAAATGGCCAACCATCTGTGTTTAGCACAAAGCAGCCTCAAGGAGAAAGGCTGTGGCACCATGGAGCAAGTATTTGATATACCCATAAAGGTACCATGGTGGAAAAGAAAAAGACGGGATTTAAAATATGAATCCGTCTGTCAGCACGTGCTACTTGATAGATCTACTGTGGGAATTTGTTTCTCACTACATATCATGCAGATAGGCACAGTGCCTGTATCTATAACTGCACAATACCTTGGATCTCTTGTATGGCATAAAAGTAAGTGTGAACTTCTCCCAAGTGCCCAAATGTTTATCATTTTGACCGACAGTGACTAGACCCAGTGTAACCCCAAGGGGGTTTTGTCACCTATCTTCTCTATGGTAGGATTTGAACATGCTTGTTAAAAAAGCACATTTTCCTAGCAAAGAAAAAGTGATGATACGTTGACATTTTAGTGGAGGCTGAAATATCCATCTTAGTAAGACCCTTCTGAGTATCTCCAGAAACCTTCTGTCACAGCTGGCTTATAACCTAGAGGCCCTACCAGCTAAAGCCTTCTGCTCACATGAACCCAAATACTTGTGGGCTGGGTCTGGAGGCTTTTATTTCCCCTCCACCATAATGAAGAGGAAATGTACCTACGAAAGTTGTTCGTTTCTAGAAGTGGATATGCTTTAGCTATAATTGACAACTGCTGGACGTGCATATTTGATCTGTACTAGGGGCACAGAACAAGGGATCTTTTTAGCTCCTCAGTGGGAGATAAAGAGAGAAATAAAAGAGGGTCCTCCTTGAATTCTTTCATCAACATTTATAATGTCACACTAACATACCATGGTTCAGATATGTATCGGTACCTTTGACATCTCTCTCAGCCTTTCTGAGACTGACAGACTCCATGCCTGCACTTTTTTTCATAGCAGATTTCCATTTATCTGACATCTAGACTTTGTCTGCATGTCTCCATTCTCCTTCTCTCAGATACAATATGTGTTTGATACGTAAGGAAACACAAGCCCACCTGGTTTTATCCCCTATTTTAGATTTTCCCTGGAATTTTTTTATGTCAGAAAATTGCAGTGCAGCTTGACACTTTCCTCAAAAGAAATGATCTTTCATTTAGACATGCAATGGCATAATCCCAGAGGAAAGTTGAGAATAACAGACTTATTCGCATACTGATTCATGGTCTTCTGTAAAGTTCAGCCATTCCCCAGGATTTGCAGTTCAAAATAGGGTGAGATATTTGTAAATCTTTGATCTTTTCAATCAAATGAGTTGGAAAAGTCTTTTTTGTTTTGATTATATACATATTCTTTGTAGTTTGTACACAAACACTACCTGATTACAAAAATTTGGGATGCTATAGTCATCTTGGGACAGGACAGACTTTCTGGGCAAGATTCCTTTCACCTAATATTAGGCATCTAAAAAGTAAAACCTTATACTTGAGTAGAAGTGATTTAGTTACCCTGGGCTTTCTTGACTGTTAGATAAAAAAAAGAAAAAAGAAATAGGCACTTCTAGAGCATAACTCATCTGATATGTCTCAAATATCTTCTGCAGGGTGATAAACATACCCTAGGAGTGCCTTTTTCTCACTGTTGATTGTAGAGAGCTTAGATGTCACTGGATGGATGTCTCCTTATGACAATCTCTGCCTCTGTGCCTGTAGAAGTCCTGGTTCATGACTGAACAGTCCAGGTTTTTCAGCAATAACATTAAAACAGCTCTTAACAGGTGTGATCCATCCTTCTAACTTCACTTGTTTGAAAATTGAGCACTTAGGATCCCCCTCTTTAACAGAGAGAAAGAAACTTTCAGAAAGTAACGCAATCCATGTAACCCATTATTTTTGTCTTAAGATTGATTCAATCAAGCTGGGCAGATTTTTCCCCTATTTTTCTCTATTGATTACAGAGGGGAAGCAGATGTCCGTACTAGACACAAAGCCTAGCAATAAGCTGCTGACAGACGGGGATCAGGATATTTTGCCTCAGACAATCCCATCCTAAAACACCACTCTAAAACCAGGAGGAATGAACCCCACATTGGAGATGTCTGTTCTCCTCCTTCACCATGGAGACCATCTTCAGTAGACTCTTAGGCTATGATTTATTGTATAAACAAGGCGAGGGCACAGGCTTCGTGTCTGATCATGTGAGGTTATCAGCGCAGCCAGGGCACAGGCCAGGGTTAGCACAGAGTAGGGACCGTTCCCAAAAGGCACGCTGGAGGCAGATGACCTATTTCGGAGGCTGAGAGTTTGGTTGTACACAAGGATGTGAGCCAAACCTTCCCAGCAGGACCCAAGAGAGCAGCACCTAGCCCACTTGGTTTGCTAGTATAGCTATAACCTTAAAGACCACGAGGTCAGAGGAGTACCACCCGAAGACACCCACTCCATTATTCATTGTGCAAGCGTAGAGAAAGGGCTGCCCCTAGCATGAAGAAAGAAACACCACAAGCCTGAATCACAGTCAAGGTATAAAGGTACTGGCCCTAAATTTATTGTGGTTCCTCAGTGCTTTACTGAGCGGGAAAGGGAAAGGGAGGCAGATGGGGCATGGAGCCAGCTTTCTGTCAGAGCACTGCTGGGTCTCCTCTTCCTCACTGCCCACCCCTGAGTGCAGTAGCATCGGTAGGACTGCTTTCCCACCAGGCACATACATTAGTGTCCCCAGATGGGTGTCTATACTTAGCCATGAAACAAACCCAATGAAGGTACTGGCTTTTGAGCAATTACACTACCTGGAAGTTTAAAGAAGCTAGGCTAGGACTTGAAGAAGAATGAAAGTTATGTTCAGTGTATAAATGTTATGTTTTGAAAACATTTGGCTGGCAAATTTTCAGCTTTCATTTTCTGTCTTTTCCTTTCGTGCCCTTTTTCCTTTTTTGCAACTCAAAAAGAAAGCCTGAGGAAGGGAAAATAAAGAGGCCTGGGATATGAAACCTAAAAGAGCAACTTAAAATAAAAAAAAAAATGTTTGCTTTTCTGAGAAGAGCAACAGAAATGTTTCGTAGGAGCAGGGAATTAGCTTATGAAATTGTGATATTACACAAAAAAAAAAAAAAAGGTTTGCCTTTGTTTTTGCCAGCCTCATTATTCATTTGTTAAACACAAGCAGCCTGACTGGTGAGATGTAAGGCAGAGATCAGAGATGGAGACAAAGTTTGCACCCTAAGGTTTGTAATCAGAGTAAAAATTGTTTTCAGCATGATCCATAAATATTAACTGTTTATTATCAGCCAAGGAAAATTAAGAAGTGTAGATCAGAGACATATCTATTTAAAGGCCTGGAGTGAGCCAGTGTCAGACCCCCTTTCTGCAAAGACCTCAGGCACATACTTAAATTCCTGTGATCCATTGAGAGTTAAATATCTCTTTATTATGCGTACATGCATTTTCTCTTCTTGTCTGGGCCAGCTCTTGAACTCAAATCCAGCACTTCCAGGTACAAGGTTTGTGTTCTAATTGTACATATATATTCCTGCCTTCCTCCTATCTTTTTCCCAGCTTTTGTATTAGCAAAGGAATGAGCAAAGCAAAAGCAGGGGGGAGATGGTTGGTGTTTAGTGTGAGCACAGATCTTGATGCTTGGACATCACATAATTCAGTTGTGTTCAGTTTGGCATCCCCAGGCTCTGTTTCTGCAAAGAGTCTGAGCATATTTTTCACAGCAAGGAGAGTTTCTTAGTATTTGGACAGTGTCTAGAAAAGTCTATTCCAATCACTATTCCCCAGTGACAACGTGGAAACAAGTAACTTATAACAAAAGTACATTCCTTTCTAACTTAATCCTAGAAAGAAAATGAGAAATAACCAGTGAAGAAGCAACATTAAATTTTCCTAGAGAAAAAATTCTAAACTCTGGCCCACATACAGCCATTGTGTAATTGTTCCTGATTGATCAAATACTGCAACAGTATATAGATTTTTTAAAATTAGTTACAGTTCCTTAGTTCTGTACCTGGCAATAGTATGGCAATTAGTCTCTTCCCCTTTCAATGCAAGCTAAATTTATTGGAGTTGTTCTTGATAATAATCTCTGTATTTTTAAGGTAGATGAAATACAGACTCAGAACAGCTCCCATCACATTCTTGCAATCACTTTTGATGCTTTTTTTACAACCTTAGTTAAAAGCCCACAGAGGAGGCTTTTCTTCGTTATATGAGAACTCACCTCATTACCATCGTTCTTTTCTTCTCGTGATACTAAATATTCAGTTATGTTTTGCAGCATCTTATGGTGGTCCCCCTTCTCTTAAAATCCCAAACCAAGACCCACACCTTGCAAAAAAACCCACCCCAAAACAAATAACGATGATAATGATAATAATAACAACAACAATCATCATCATCACTCAGTCCCAAGCTAACAAACAGACAAAACCTCGTTTCCTATGGTTAGCTTGGCCAACATATGCAACTAATTCTCAGAGAGGTTTTCTGGAAAACCGGTGACAAGATAGGTACTGTGGGCTAGCCCCGGGCAGTCAGCAGTGGCAGAATGCTTCACACAGCCTCATGTGTAAAGTTTCTGAACTGACACAATGCTTAATGGAAGTGAACCCTGACGACTGCGGCCAACCGACTGTAAGTGACATCTTGGGTGCCTTGCCACTATGCATCCATCCGCCTTCCCCTGCTCCCCCCCTTCCCTTTCTGCCTCTCCTCCTTGAAGGTATAATGTCTCCTGTGGGAAGTCTTTATGCTAAAACACCATCGTACTCTTTGTCAGGTGATTTGCAGACTACCAACTCCTGTGTAATCAGTGCAGAGTACTCAGGATGGGAGAGCGCCGCCGACTTGCTTTTGGAAGGAAGAAAACAAAGAGAGTGATGTTCTGGCAAAGGGCAGGCTGAGATTCTGTCTGAAAGCCCTGTCTGCTTCCTCTGAAATTACTAAAGCCAGAGAAGGCTGTTTGGGGAAGAAAATGCCTATCTCAAAAGCTGAGAGTGTCTAAGCCCTGCTCAAAACAAGTGTGTTTGTGTTTTATGCTTAAATCTAGATTTTCAAATTTGGGAGCTAACTTGAGCTATCTCACTGCATCAATAAGTGGCTTTGTGCTTATTATTTCTGAGCGGGCTCACGACTCCCTTTTAAGGCAGTGAGATCAGCCTATTTGTATATAGCAAAGTGTGGATCTCTCTAAAATGCTAATGCCCTGTTTCACATCGATCACTTCTCCTAAGAGGGTTTTAAAGCACTTTGCAAACACTGGGAATAGCAGTAGGTATGTAGCAGAAATCTCATTTTGTTACATCTTGCACAAGTACAGTGTGAAAACAAAGCCCTGTCCTCAAAAATGCACAACCTACTTGGATAAAATAGGCAAAATTGTCAGGGAAAAGAAATATGAGAGAGTTAACGAAGGCTGTTATCATGCAGGTGGTGGAATTATGAACAAGCAGAACTCAGCTCTCATGAGTGAAGCCCGAAATCCTTGCTGCTAAATCAATGTTTGCCCTCACCTCAAAATTGCTAGGCAAAAAAGTAGTATTGTCTCCATCTTACAGACAGGAAAAGCGAGGTCAAACAGGTAAAACTAATGTTTTCTGAGAGGGAAGAAAATATAACCTGGATTCAAAGTCATCTCCTCTAATTAATATTATTTATCTCCTCCAGCTGCAGGATCACATCATGATTTTATGAAATATCCGAGTATTTCACAGCAGTGTCATGATCTCAGAATATTTGAGAGTGGTTTGATCAGAGTAACTGTTCCTAGAGATATACATTTTGTATGAAGAATCTCAGCTTTCTTTTTTGTATTTTTTAAATGATTGACATTCACTAAGCTAGGCAAAAATCCAAAGGGCTCTGAAATTTTGAGGGAAACATATGTAGATGTGGCACTTACGGACATGGTTTAGTGACGGACTTGGCAGTGTTAGGTTTGTGGTTGGACTCGATGATCTTAAGGGTCTTATCCAATCTAACTGACTATGATTTTATGAAAAGTTATGATTTCTAATGATTTTTAAATGCTTGAGTTTGACAGTGTTTGTAACGAGGTGAGCTGCTTTAAAGGTGAGTGCAGGCCACAGCTCTGTGAAACCTGCCACTGTAAGTGTAAACTGTGAAGGATTTTCTCCCTCCAGGTATGGGTTTGGGTGCAAATCTGACTTCACAATATACTCAGTAGCAACAAGTTATATATTTCTACCCCTATTCAAAGATGAGCCTCTGCTCTTGGTCTGAAGAGCAGAGAATAATTAACAACAATAATTTAATTTTCCATTCATAAATTATCCTCTTTTAAGTCACTATAATCCTGGTTTTACTATATTGCTTCCTTCAGTTATTTACAGAGACACTGTAAGCAGAAGTAATATTGCTCTACATGCTTGGGTTTTTTTGGAAAAAAATATGAAAGTTGTGAAGATGAAAACACCCTGAGTTCAGTGAAATGATCGATAGTTTATTATATGAAAAAACATTTAAGCAATAAATTCTTAATGACCTTGGGCTAAGCTTAACAAAACTTTAGATCGTGACACTCCTGTAAAGAGTGCTCTTAGACAGCTATGGAAATTGCTAATGGAAATTATCTCTGTAGTACAACTATTTGAGGAGAAAGAAAGCTATAGGGGACTGTGGACAAAAAGCAGCAGAGGAGGACATTGTAATGGATCTATCCATTCAGACAAATAAACTATTTGTGCCTCAAGTATTGAAGCTTTTAGGGCCACTACTACCTGTTTGAATTTTGATGAGTGCTAATAAAATAGTCCTGATTAGGCGAGAAGCAGCATACAAAGATTCTCACTTAGGTAAATCAGCGAAGTCTTAGTGAATTATGTTCTTCTGGCATGCACCCTTCCTTTCCACACCACTAAATGTGTTGTTACTCGCAGTCATTTGTGATACTGCCATAATATTGAACCCATAGGAGAATAAGGTTCCTTTTTTGGGTGGCCAAGAAGTACGGGTTGGAAGGAAAACCTGACATCTGGAGGGCAACTGCTATGTAGCCACTACTTGGGATTATGAAAACCCTTTCAAGGGTTTGTCTTCAGGGAAAAGAAGGCAGATTCCTATTCCTATTCCTATTGAATTAAGAATTTTCTTGCTTCCTTTGTGGAAAAGGTCAGTCTAATGACTCAAGAGTTGCCACGCATCTGATGAACTCGTACTGCATTTTGAGGAAAGTATGCAAAGGAAGTACCTTTTGGAGGTGTGCAAGGGAGCTCTGCAGAAGAAGATGACCCAGCTGGGACAAAGAAAAAAACAGAGAGGAAGGATCATTATGGGGCTTGAAAATGTGCTGTTTATGTGTGCTTGCTTTCTTGCAGTTTTGTTTCTGCAAGAAACAAAAAAATGGTGGCAAAAGTTAGGGAAAAATTAGAAATTGCACATCAGCACTGGAAGACTTGTTTCCTATTTATGGGTTAGAGATGAGTAATAACTATATTGTACCATAACATTGTCTTTGGTTTAAAAACAGGTTGTCTATCAGACAATAATTTTTAAGTAGAAGCTCCTATACCCTCTAACTGTGCAGGATTTTTGATACCTTAGACACTGTTGGGTTTCATTGTTGTAAGTAGTAGAATGTCATAATTTCCTTGTTCAGAGGAAGGATACTGAGTGGCAAACATGAAAACTGTGCAAGCAACTGTGTGAGCAAAACTATTTGTACTCAAAAAGCTTTGGAGATTCAGCCTAAATGTTTTACCCAAGGTCACATAAAGAATCAGTAGCAGAGTCTGCTGAGTCCCATTCAAGTGCCCAAACAACGAGGCCACCTTTTCTAACTGATGTTTAATCTGTCATCTGAGACTTAAAATGTTTTGAGGTGACAGCAACTGACCCCAAAAAAACAAGTTTTATATGAAAATATTTTCTAGTCTAAACAGTTATGTTAAATGAACCATTAAAAATTAAGCACTGAAATGAACTGACCTGAACACCAAACTAAAACATGCCTAAGGCATCAAACAGGTTTCTATTTTTTTCCTTTTATTTATGATGGGTGATCTGACAAAACAATTCACTAAATTCTGAATACTAAATAAATTAGTCATAGCTCCAATGCCACTTCAATAATTTTTCCGGGGAACAACCACCACAGTAGCTCTTCCTCATTTTTGCCCCTTTGGCTCGTCTGATCTGTAAGATGTCTCAGAAACGGAGAAAACTGGAAGACAATGAAACATAAAGAGTCTGAATGCCAAATCCACCAAACTACTTGGTCATCTAAGGTACAACTGGGTTAAAAGCTGGGCACAACTGTCTGGAATTATACCCTTACACCTCCATGTAAATGTTACTGAATCTTAGACATATGTTGGAGGGACAACATGGCAGAGCATAAGCAATCCAGGAGGTTCCTGGAATGTGTCGACGATAACCTCCTTCTCCAAGAGGTAGAGGAGCCAACGAGGAGAGGTGGTACGCTGGACCTTGTTCTCACCAACAAGGAGGGGCTGGTGGGGAATGTGAAGCTCAAGGGCAGCCTGGGC
>NW_008824359.1:5715959-5723184 GCF_000699105.1 Pygoscelis adeliae | reverse complement strand
GGCTTATAAGAAAGATGGGGACAGACTTTTTAGTAAGGCCTGTTGCGACAGGACAAGGGGAATGGCTTTAAACTAAAGGGGCGTAGATTTAGACTAGACAGAAGGAAGAAATTATTTACTCTGAGGGTGGTGAAACACTGGCCCAGGTTGCCCAGAGAGGTGGTGGATGCCCCATCCCTGGAAACATTCCAGGTCAGGTTGGACGGGGCTCTGAGCAACCTGATCTAGTTGCAGACGTCCCTGCCCACAGCAGGGGGTTTGGACTAGATGGTGTTTAGAGGTCCCTTCCAACCCAAACTATTCTATGATTCTATGATTAGATGCATCTCAATCCAGGAGCTGTCCATATGTGCATGTAGCCATTCTGTTTTGGGTGGTGAGAGAGCTGAATAGCATTAATACAGTCAGATTGTGATGGTTGGATTTAAGACCAGATAACCACCCAGATGTTATTTACTGCTAAAGATACAATCTTAATGTATTATCTGTTGAGCAATGGTCCTAATCGCAAGGCACGTTGTCTTTATGTAGCATGGTATATGCCGTAGTATAGTATGCAGGTCCTTGCATTTTTGCTTGATTTTGTTTCTGCAATAAAACTATTAGCAGCTATGAATTATTTTCTTCTGTTCCAGATTTCCCAATTTTTTCACTTTGAAGTAAAAAAAAAACAAAATAAAAAGATATTCAGAAGAAGTGTTCAAGTTTCTACATATACCCTAAATCTCTTCTGCTGATGATTATTTCAGTAGAGAGACTAGGCTGAGTCCATGAGTTAGGAGCTGCTGAGGGGAGAGAAACACAGGTGGAAATCACAGACAGAAAAGAGGAAAATTAGAGGAGAAAGAAGAATGAGGAAACAGAAAAAATAAAGAATAAGATGGGAGCAGACTCTCCCTCCAGGTACAGACTTTCTCACTGGTTATAGCTGAAGAAGTGATTAAGTACAGACGCTGAAGAATTTTAATTCCTTTTAAAGGCCACACTTATCCCTTGATGTCCTTTCTAAGTACTCCAGACATGAATTTGTTGTAAAGCCGTGTAGTCCCTGCTAGCTGGCAGGGAGGCAGCCATCAGCTGTCCCTCTACTTTGTGGGTACCTCTGAGCTTGGACCTCCTCATGAATCCACAGAAAATAGCTGTGGATGAAAGCAAATAGGGTGTCCAAAATCTATAGCCTGGCCTGCAAATCCTGGTTAAACAGGGATGCCAACTTGTAGATCTGAAGCTTTGAGTCAGAGAGGCCCCTTCTGATATTCCTCTTGTATATTTTAGAAAATTACATATTTTCCTTGGCTATCATCTCCCTACTTCAGTCCTCTTTTTTTCCTGGAATAAAAGAAAAAGCAATTTTCCCACACAGCTTTAAAACAAAATGGAAGGTGAGTTGCAGAGGAAAGATAAATGGGCAGTTTCATGCATAGATGAGTAATTTTGGATTATTTTGGCAATCCCTCTTTGTCAAGTTTTTCCCTTCATAACACTCAGAGCTGTTTCCATCCTTATCAACCTTTTATTATGGTGCTGAGTAGCTGGAGTGGAGTCTGCATCTCATTCAATTTACAGCTGTTTGGTGTGGAGCATTGATTACAGCAGTGTACACAGAGCCCTTCTGGAGCAACGTACGTGGATGTTTCATCTCCAGCAGGTGCTGATACGAAAGTGAAAACCTCCCATCATGGCAAGACACAATGCTGTACCCCCAGCCTTACACTCTGAGGCTTCAGAATTAAAGCTGTTGTTGCTTTTATCTAACGACTGCGGTGGAGGGAGCTTTAAAATGCTGCATCCTCGCCTTTTATTTAATTACTTTTAAACTTGCATCAAAAGAAAGTGACTCATCACAAAGACTTGTCTGCTTTAGACAGATGAGTCACTCGCAGCCCTGGGATGGGCTTCTTTCTGCTTTGCTCATCAGTTGGGAATTGTTTGAAGGGCTTACAATATAAAAGGGTCATGGTCCTGTTTGCTCTGCATGTGTGCAGTGGGAAGAGGATGAAAGAAGAGAGTTGCTCCATAAGGATCCCTTTGGTGGGGAAAAAAATCTAGTGGAGCGGAGAATTCCATCTACCTTTTTAAAAGTTTATGATAATTTTCAGGTTTTGATAAAATATTGCAATGCAGTTCCTCATTTTATTTCCTCTCGTTGCAGAAGATTACACCTGCTCTTCCTTCACCCCTTTTCCTCCACAACCTAGGCAAAATAGATCTACTTTCCAGTACCTTCCTTAATTATAATGTCCATTTTTATAAGGCGGTTTGCATTGTGGAGTCTCCATCCTTGGAGATATTCAAAAGCCAACTGAACATGGTCCTGTGCAACTGGCTGTAGGTGGTCCTGCTTGAGCAGGAGGGTTGGACGAGTTGACCTCCAGAGGTCGCTGCCAACCTCAACCGTTCTCTGATTCTGGGACTCTGTCATTCCCAACTTCAGATTGCAGTATTCATATGAAATCTTCCTTTTTCCACCTATCTCTTGGGCCGTGTTGCAGAAGGGACTTTCTGGAGAAGGAAAGATATGCTCTGGCATATGCCAGGTTAGAAAAGATCCCACCTTGCTAGGACTCACCCTGCTGTGAGCTGAATATACCTTGCTTAGGGAACTGTGCCGCCAGCTCCTTCCCCATGCTGTACAAAGGCAAAGGCAGAAGCAGCCTTGGCGAGGGATGTTTTGTGGGCTACAATTTGTGACAGCTGCCCCCACTCCAGGGAGATAAAATGGCCTCAGAGAGAATGAGCAATGCTTGAGGTCTCCTTCCCAAAGCTGTAAAGGTTCATGCTCACTCCAGCTACCTCCCACCAAACAAGCCAAGTCTCTTGACAGAGAAATTTGAAATATTGGCAACATTCCGTGGAGGAAAATAATCTTTAAGAAGCCTCAAAACTGCCCTTGGGCAAATCCTCTTTTCATAGTCAAAATAATAATAATTAATGAAATTCCACAGTATTCAGAAAAAAGCCAAAGCTTTTAGAAAATCTCCAGGCTGCCATTTCCAATTATAAATTGCCACATCCAGTAACATCACCCTGATAAAGCGGAATGCTGATCTGTACAGGCAAGTGAGGATGCATCTAAAGTTGAGATAATATCAGCACCTCTCCCTTAAGATATAAAATAAACTACATCATTTTATTAGATTAACATATTAAAATAAAACCTAGTGTCCCTGCCACTTCACCCAAACTAATGCCAGGGAGCTCAATATTTGATTATTGGATACATCTTGCTGTTTGAGGATGAATGATTAACTCTTTCCAGTAAGGAGGCACCTGGTTTCTTCATCTAACTGTCTCACAAATGCTTGCTAAAAGAAATACTTTACTGAAAACAGAGACAAAGAAAGAAAATAAACAGGTAAAACATTGAAATGCAAAGTGTGAAGTGAGGGTCTTATTTTAACGATATGCTATTTAGAGGTTTTAGAAGAAAACTACTCCTTCACTCTCCAATTGCTAATCTACAATGACATCATTTCATAGCGTCATTATGCCATCTTTCAGGATTGCCGTGGCAAAAACCCAGTTTTGTTAATGTGGATCTGTGGAGCCCAGCCCATATTGGAGAAGAGTTTTGTGGCACTGTAAATTTGATCTATGTACTATTTTTGGAGAATTGCATAAGATGTTCTCACCATCAAACTATGGAATTAATTGATTTCTTCTTCTGATTTGACAAATTAAAAAAAAAAAAGTGACCATATTCAGGTAGGTATAAAGTGTATATGAATTAAGACAGTTTGTTTTGTGGACAGAATGGAAATATGTCTAAGGAGAGAAAAGATTCAGTTTGTAGAATTTAAATGTTTAAGCTGAAATCTAAAATGTTACCATGAAACTTTTAGAATTTGTTAACCTTTACGTTTCTGTTCTGCTTTTGCTGTAATCTCAAAATGATAACTTGTGCCTGTAAAATGCCTTGTTGTCAGTCTATCTCTATTCTTTTTCCAAAATGTTTACACCATAACCAGGGAACATGTCCACAATGACTAAATATGTGCTCCTGTCATGAGGAAGTTAGGATTCAGTGCTTGAATTTCAATACTGAAACTTGGAAATCAAAGGGATTGGTTTTTACAGCTGAAGGTAAGGTGAGAGAAAAAAAAGTAATAGTGATCCTTTCTGGATTTTCAGTGACAGTTTTTTCGGAGTTCAGTCTGCTAATAATTTCATCAGCATAACCTGAACATTTTTCTGTACTTCCTAAATTGCGCAAAAATAAAAAAAAAAAAATTAACATTATTTTTTTAATTTAAAAACAAGTTTTTCTTCAAAAATTGTTGTGGACATGAATGCCTGCTACACTTCAATTCTGTCTTTGCAGCACTTTGTTTGGACCAGCTGCCGTGTAATTCAGACCAGTTCCGTTTTTGTTGATGGCCTCGGTCCCAGATCGTGTCTGCTGCTTCCAGCACTGACGAAGTGCTAGACTGGGCATCACTCATCGACCTCACCACCATTTCAGGGTATCCCCTGTTCTGTCCTCTGCATCAGACTTGCAGCTTAAAAGGTGAGCATTTCCCATTGGGGTAGCAAAAGTTGTCCCACATGCAACTAATAATGTTTGGTTTTCTACTTAAATAAATTGCCCCAGAAAGACCACTGTCTGTAGTCATCTGGGGTTTGTCTTTAATCAATGTAGAGAAATAGGTATTTCCTGAGGGTAAATACTCTTGCCAGTGTCAGGGTGGGCTAATTTGCCCTCTGCAAGATAAGCAGTCTCTTAGGATCAACTCCAGAGGGAATCTACCCAAAAGTAAATGAGAAGAAATGTGTTGGTTTTAGATACCTTAACTGTGCCAAGACAAATCCTACCCCACCAACATGAAATGATCCCTCCCAATAAACTATTTTGTTATAAACAAATCCAGGCTGTGAACATGATTTTTTCTAAAAAAGCAAAAGTGGGTGGGTTGTTTTCTTCTTTTACAAAGGAACTGAACTAATGTACCATTGAAAATCAAGCAGAATAAAATGGTTTTTAGCAATTCGGCCCTTTTGTCTCCTTTCTACTCAGTGGAAAACAAAAGAAGTAACACTCCATCATATCCTTGTACTCCAGGTACTGTTTTTGTCTGATATACAGGAAACCAGGAATAATCTGTTTCACAAATACTTTTAAAAACAATGGAGGGTCTCCATCAATTGCAATATGGAATTTAAACATGTCCTTGTGTCCCAAAGTTGAAATACTTCACCCGCAGTTTCGTAGAAATTTGCCTGTAAAGGGATGATTTATAAATCATTCAGTAACAGATGATGTTACAACTAAAGCAGTGGGAGTTTTGAAATACCTACATCAGATTGGGCTTGTGTTTATTTCAAAAAAAGCTCTGATCTACTTTGGATTTTTGGCAGGCACAACATGAGCCCAACATGAACTACTGTAAATCAAAGCCTTTTTTGAAAGTCAAACTTGGAATGCTTCCAATCTCAATTAAAAAACATTTGATGCCTTTTGGACTTCTATTTTTTAATATCTTTTTTCTTCTCACTTACCCTGTCCAGACCTGTCCGTAACAAAAATCCCAGCAGGAACTAATGAAATTGCAGATATTTTCATGTTTCCTTTATTTGTGGCTCTTTTTGAATGTGTTTTTTCTCTGTGATAATTTTTTTAATAAACAAATTAGGAGAAAAAATCATCCACAGCCAACCACTTAAATTAGTCAAGATTAACATTTCATATGTGTTGAATAGTTTATCTCAGATATAAATGGCAACAGAAAAGAGAGAAATCAGGCAGCATTTGAAATCGTGAAAGTTATTCAGTGCAAGTTTTCATGCTTTTCCTCCCTCATCCCTCCAAGATGATGATAAACAAATTACTTATGACTAACTCTGCTGCATTCATGTAGTCTAATACAAATTCAGTGGCAAAAGAGCTGCTATTTAAAGTTAAGTAAGCCCTGGTATGCACATATTTTTTGTTAGATAATAAATATAAATGTCAGTGGAAGATGCATGAATGTCATCAATTTTGCATACAACCACATTTACAAAGAGTAGTAGAGTTTTCCTACAGTGGTTAGTCAAATTTACTACAGAATCAACTTTTTTTTTTACAAATCTCAGAGTACAGCCTCTGTTAATACTATCTGCCAATGGATTTATAACCTTTTACACCAGGACAGGACTTCATGCCAGATGCATCTCCCTCTCAGTCTGCCAAGGGTCAAAGAATAGGCCCCTATAGGTAATGAAGAAGCAAATGGAGAGACTCTGCGCAATTAATAGCACACATCTTCCTCCAAGTGCTTCAGCATAAACACCGGCCAGTGAACACCTCAGAAAGACCAATCTTATCCACAAGAATGACCCTGCAGGGAAAATGATTCCCCCTTTAAAGAAACGGGTTAAAGAAGGAAGTTTATATAACATACTATGTCCCTTTGTGAACAGGAACAGAAGTACTCAGATCCTACCACAGTAAAAACACAGGTAAAACAGAACTTATAGGAAGAGTCATCTTAATTTCATGATCATTGCTTTCAGAAGAAAGTGCATCACCTTTTACCATATCAGTATTTCATTTACTAGTTGTTTCCGATGCCCTGCTTATGACAGCATATGACTCAGGTCACACTGTCTTACAGGGGAAAGTACAATCTATGAAAAGCAGAAGTATCTTTGTGAGTTTTAAGGGAAACATCTCTGTGGTCTTTGCAAGCTACTGGTCTGCACAGAACTCTGTGAATAACTCTGCATGGGAGCTGTATGCCTCTGTACAAGAATCATCCTTATTAATATTTTTTGGTCTTTGTAAGTGTTTATTTTCTGAATGTGACGTATGACTTGACAGTAAGCATGTTGTGAAATGCAGTGAGCTGGTACTCAGAAGGGCTCGAGTCCCACTGCACATGTTATTAAGGTACATACCAAAGGTCAGTCTCTTGGTTTCCAGACTACACGGAGTCACATAGATAGTTGACAGTCTCAGAATAAAAATAGTATGTTTGCATCAGTGTTGCAAAGTATAGTTTGAAAAAAGTTCCTCAATTGCCCTTTAATGCTCAGAAAATAAAGGATAAGAAAATAATCTCTATCTCTGAATCAATGGTCTCATTGTCAGAATAGGTGTAATGGCAACGTTTTTACCATATATCACCAAACTATACTGATGAGTTTTCCCCCTATATATCATTTAACTAGACCACCTGCGTGTGTCAGTTCTGAATTTATTTTATGAAGCTGACCAATGTGCTGTGAATAATTGTAGTTCTGTGTC
>NW_008824359.1:5713986-5715938 GCF_000699105.1 Pygoscelis adeliae | reverse complement strand
ACTGTTAGTAAGAATCCTGCTTCACCTACTTTACTTCATTAAACCAAAGGCTTAAGTATGGAATATAACAAAAGGATGGAGGAAGCTGGACAATAAAGGACATGGATCTTCAGAAGCATTGATGCAGCATCTGAAAACCAAGTTGTTTGCAGGGAACCTCTAGGACACTGCTATGACTCCTCAGATTCTCATTCTTGGCAGAACCCCAGAGGCTGTGATGATGACCTTTTTATATATATATAAATAAAAAAAGCTAAAAGAAGACATTTGTCAGTAGGTCCTTAAAGTGCTGGTTGGTTCCAAATCTACTTATGGCAGGTACACTAGCAATAAATTTAACATGAGTAATATGGAAGAGGTGGGCTTTATTATTAGAGCTCTTCCGTACCCTAGACATGGTGCATCTTCTTTGCAATGGAACAGAAAAGGAACTTTTAGGCTGTGATTCATTATGGTCCAGGTATTGTTTTAGGGAGCAATAAATCACAGTTAAGAAATGAGTTTCTCTAAGCTGACTCTGAGACTGTCTGAACAGCTCAGGAAGAGGCAATTGTATTGTAGACATACGTGTTTAATAAGATGAATCTTGTGTTGAGAGACATCTGTAGAGCCACATTATGCAGTAACCATTTAATTGAGAATTACATGCTAAGGTTGTATAGTTAGACATGCCACAGCTATTAATTAACTCTATTATGCACGTAGATGTGGTCTACATGGGATTTTCATAGACCTCAGACAGCACTGAAAACGTCTGGGTCCTAAACTGAGAAATCTCAGCATTACTGCTATAGAGTTGATCCAGACCTCTTCGGACATTTACCATGTGTCCTGGTTTCAGCAGGGATAGAGTTAATCTTCTTCCCAGTAGCTGGTACAGTGCTGTGCTTTTGATTTAGGGTGAGAACAATGTTGATAACGCACCGATGTTTTAGTTGTTGCTAGGTAATGCTTACACTAGTCAAGGACTTTTCAGCTTCCCATGCTCTACCGACTGAAAGAAGCTGGGAGGGGGCACAGCCAGGACAGCTGACCCAAACTGGCCAAAGGGACATTCCATACCATGGGACGTCATGCTCAGTACATAAACGGGGGAAAGCTGGCCGGGGGGGGCCGCTGCTCGGGGACTGGCTGGGCATCGGTCGGCAGATGGTGAGCAATTGCACTGTGCATCACTTGCTTTGTGTATTATTATTATTACATTATTATTATTATTGTTGTTGTTGTTGTTGTTATTGTATTTCAATTATTAAACTGTTTTTATCCCAACACATGAGTTTTTTCTCACTTGTGCTCTTCCAACTCTCTCCCCCATCCCACCGGGGGGTGTGGGGGGGGAGTGAGCAGCTGTGTGGTGCTCAGTTGCCGACTGAGGTTAAACCACGACACCAGGATACAGAAGATTGCAAACTACTTGGAATGAGCACTGAGCTAATGAACAAAGTGCGGTTCCCTGACCAGGAAGTCAGTGGTGGCCTCATGTCTGTAACACAGGACCTGATCCACACCGGTCTCCTGTTCCCGATCTCATTGCATTGCCTACACACTCACTAACTCTGACGCAGGTGAAAACATCTAGGCATAGGCTTCTTGTAGCCAGGATTTTACATACGCTTTTCAGCTTCATCTGCTTTTGGATGGGTTGTCTACCCATGATCATCTGCAGGATGTCCCTACTTGAACAAGTTTTTTTGATGCCATGCAGCACAAACAAAAACCTCACAATGACCGCTGAGAATGCATGCTCCAGACTAGAAACTAGATCATAGAATCAGAATCATTAAGGTTGGAAAAGACCTCTAAGATCATCGAGTCCAACCATCAACCCAACACCACCATGCCCACTAAACCATGTCCCTAAGCGCTTCATCTACACGTCTTTTAAATACTTCCAGGGATGGGGACTCAACCACTTCCCTGGGCAGCCTCTTCCAATGCTTGACAACCCTTTC
>NW_008824359.1:5705974-5713663 GCF_000699105.1 Pygoscelis adeliae | reverse complement strand
TCTCCAGGCTAAACAACCCCAGTTCCCTCAGCCGCTCCTCATCAGACTTGTTCTCCAGACCCTTCATCAGCCTTGTTGCCCTTCTCTGGACACACTCCAGCACCTTGACGTCCTTCTTGTAGCGAGGGGCCCAAAACTGAACACAGTATTTGAGGTGCGGCCTCACCAGTGCCAAGTACAGGGGCACGATCACTTCCCTACTCTTGCTGGCCACACTAGTTCTGATACAGGCCAGGATGCCATTGGCCTTCTTGGCCGCCTGGGCACACTGCCGGCTCACGTTCAGCCGGCTGTCGACCAACACCCCCAGGTCCTTTTCCGACAGATGCAGCTATGGGCTCAGGCTCTCAAGGTGCTATGATTCATATGTATTGCTGCAATGAACATCAGTATTTCCATAATCATTTCCATAGTCATTATTTCATGGGTGCAAAGCCTCGGCCACTCTTTACTTAAATTGTGTTAACACAGTGTTGCAATGAACCAGGCAGGCACACATACTGCCCTAACGAACAAACAGGCATGTCTTGCAGTGTTAACAAGTAAAGAGGATAGACTTCATAATTATCTCACCTCTTTTCAACAACATTAGGAAAACTGAATTTTAGTGCCCTGAGAAAGTGAGCAAAATAATTTGCCTGGAACAAATCCCTGAGCCTTTGGTTTCTTTAGTGCAATGGAAGTGAGGACCACAACAGTGACTGTTGGATGGAGTTGCATGCACTGGTCTGCAGACCTCTACCCTGCACTGCGTGCCCCAGCAGCACCAGCAGCCAGGTGCCTGCTTTCGCTGTGTGGGCAGCAGACAGGGACCAGCTGCCAGGGCAGTGTGTCCTACACAGTGAGACATCAGTAACGAAAAAGTACTCCAAGATTTCATCTGTCACTTACGAGGGCCAGCTACTATTTCTGGGTAACTGACTCCTTTGCTTTACCTAGAGCTGGCCTTGGCCACTTTTATTTATTTTCTTATGTATATATTTGATACGTTTATTCCTGCTTATTTTATTGATTTTCCTTACGGTTAAAGGTTTTGCTGGTTTTCTGTTTTCTTTTTTCTCCTAAGTGAGATATGGAGTGAAATGTTAAACATCATTCAACCAAACTAAAATGTATTTACTTAGTATTTGATCCATATCTATCTCAGCATTTTGTTACTTGACTTGCCACATTCTGTGACATTCGGTAAACAGCTCAGTGAAGTGAATGTCACATAATTTCAGAATATGTTTTTGGCTCTGAGAGACCCAGAATACCTAAGCCTTGTCATATCTCTGTCAAATTTCAGAGGACGATACATTTCTGATAGGCCTTGCACAAAACCCTACAGTGGAAGAAACTTACTGAAACTTTTCCAGTATTTCTTTCTGATTATTTTCTGAGTTGGGGAAGAAAAAAGAGATGTTTTCAAAACGTAGAGGGGGAGTGAGACCCAGGAATGTGCAGTTTCATTACAAGCTATCTTAGATGGCTTTGAAAGCCTCAATCTAAATGTACTTATGTCAGATGCATTTGGAACTTTTTGCCTAAGACACTATGTATTTTAAATCTCAGTGCTTGAGCTGTTACGAGAGAGGTGAGCAGATTTGTAGCAGTGTCATGAGGGTGGGAATTAGTTCTGTTCCTGACTCAGTTCTGACTTTTGTGATTCTAGACATGGTCTGTAACATATGACTAATTTTATCCACTTTTTACCAACTAAGCGTTAATTCCTTACCCTGATAAAGTGGGATTCAGCTCCATATTGATGCAGCTAAATTTTGATTTCTACAGTGTAGCAATGTGGGTGTCCGTATTCGAACAAGGTGTCTAAGCTCCCCTTATAGCCAATGGAGACCTGATCAACATGGTCAATAGGGAGGATTCATTTGCCTTAACAGTGTGTTAAGGTGTCCTGCCTGGCCTTTGGCTACCTCTCCAGAAGGATTTGGGTCTCGCTTAGATCCTTGTATTGTTTCTGCCAGCTGTGTGTGGGTGTTTTGTGTGTCTTAGGGCACTAAATTCCTATTACTAGGAAAATGTATTGTCTTCCTACAATTATTTAAGATTTTTCTGAACATTAGCCATTTTGTGTCTCATTTTTTCATCTCTCAATGATTTCCACAAACAAGATATAATTTAAATCTCATGTGCTGATCATCAGAAGATAAGAGACAATATCTCCAGATCAACAAATCTTTAGCTACTTACTCATGTGGACAAGCTCCTGGGGACAAGCTAGAGGAAGACAGTCATTGCAGAATCATGAATGATGCAATGGTTGAAGTCCTGTGGTTATATCCTTGGGTTATATGATAACCCAACTTTGAGGCTGTCATTCACAACTTTGCACTGTATTTGCTCTCACCCTGTTTGTCTGGTACCTCCTCAGCCCCACCTCTGATCTACCGACCACCTTTGTGCAGTGTCACCAAGCAGGAAAACATCCATGTCATTGGGTTGCCCCTAAATATGTTCAAAGGAATCCAAGTTGAAGCTTGGACAAATTGGGGTTTATCACCGCACTCAGTGTTTGCTCTTTTGTTGGAGGCTACAAGTTAGGAGAATAAAAATTTTTATGGCAGTCATTAAGAGCTCAGTAGATCTCATTAGGAGGTCAGCTATTTTTATGGCTTTTATTTCTGAGTTTGTTGCAATCTTTATTGCATTAATCTCCACTGTTCTACTAATGTAGGTAGAGATAGTGAAACATTTTTATGAAGACAGGGTGTGAGAGATTAGTCTATATTATCCACAGCCTAGAGTAAAAGATGACCCAGTTGACTACCTCACCTTTCCTTTAAGTTTGAAGTAAAGGCTACCTGAAATACTGTCTTACGTTGCTGTATGTTGGCTTTTTTTTGTATTATCACCTAATGTGTTCTTCTGAGCCCCTTTGTGTCGTGCTTCCTCCCAGCACCCCTTTCAATATCTCTTTGCAGCATTTTGGCTACATATTTGAATATTGCAAAAGCTGTGAGTAAAACATTAGAACAAGAGAACACCAGATAAAAATTCCCATTTGTGGATACAAACCTTCTTAAATTGCCATTATATATTTTGATGATTTTTTAGCCTGTGGGTACTATCACTATAATTTGCAGAGTATAAGTTTTAATAAGTCAATTATAAATGTAATGTATGCTGCAAATATCACCACAGTAACAGCTTAATAAACAGGGCCTTTTTTAATCGTATCCTCAAAACAGAATTAATGTACCGTTCTTCTAATTTATAATCAAAATGCAAAACAAAATTCAGCTTAACAGTAATAGTGTAGCTGAGGTGCTTCATATCATTAACTTGAAATACCTGAAGGCAAACCTGTTCTTTTCTAATGGTAAAAGATAACTAGATAACTATATTTGTATGTCTGGATAATATACGTATTCAGGTGTCTGTATACGCATGTATACACATTTACTTCTACCTATATATTTGGTTAGAGAGGTTATATATACACACACTTGTTCCTCTGGAGTATATGATTTCTCAGTATAGCACAAAGTTTATAGCAGAATGATTTTGTGATGTCCACAGTACTCTGGTACAGAGAAGGCATTTTGCACACTTACGTTGCAATCTTGTTCTTAACAAGGTACAGCAAAACCCCAAGGAAACTCATTCAGAGAGTCTCAACCTTATACAAGCGTTATTATTATTTTTCTAATCCTCACAGCAGTCAAACCTATGTTCCTTAGGTGGAAGCAGTTAGATATTACAGTCATAACCCATCTTCCTAAAGTGTCCAATGTCTGTACATCATAGTCAACAAAGTGAGAGGGGTACCTCTGACAGCCTGCAAAGGGAAAACAGAGAGGTCACGGCTGTTGTCCCTTAGGCTTCGTACTCCTGTCCTGAAAGCGTAGATCACTCCTTCAGTGGTACGTTACACTTCTACCTTGGGAAAGGCTGGGTGTGTGCCTGACAGCTAGGTAAATGCAGTAACAACCTAATTGCAAGCCTGAATCCTCACTGACATCTTTTCTTTTGGAAAGTTAATCATCTAAAGATTAGACATGTAGTCTATGTTACTCATCGAAGCTACATCTCATCAGTGCAGAAAGATGAATATTTCCAGAAGAGAACTAATGTCTTCTGAGAAACCTAAAAGATAAAGTTGCCTGGAGTGCCTATCACTCTCCATTAATTATAAAGGAGACTTTGGTGATTAATGTAAACTACATGCTTAAATTTGAGGTTGCTGAACTAAGAAGAAATATCCCTTCCATTCCTGCATCCAGTCCACAGCGTTACAGGGATGATCTGCCACTTAGCAAGTTTGGGATATTGCATGAGTAACCCTTTGTGTTAAATATATGTGAGCTTATGGGAAATTAGCTTTACTGTTGTTATTTTAACACTCAATATACATGATAAAGGTGGTTTTCACTGATGTCTTCTGAAAAGAAAATGAGACAAAATAGCATGAATGCATTGTTCACATTGGATTACTAAACCAGCTCCAATGACTTCTTAATTGTTCTTTGTAACATAGGCACATGCGTATATACAGTATTTACAGGGAGGCAGCAGGATGAAGTGGCAGAAGATAAAACCAAAACATGCATCATGCATTCTCCACAGAATTTTTTTTTTTTCCTTTGCTTTGGGCCCTGATTCTGTTCCCATTACTATCATTAACCAGTGTCCACTTTGAGTCCAATGACATTAGATTCTGCTAAAGTTAATTGACTTTAAAAGACTGTGTGGGAAAATTAGAATTTGCATGCATGTAAGAAGTTAACTCTCTCCATTCTGTGCCCTGATTGCCTATTTATTATAAGATGGAGACAAGTGAAAGTAATGGCACTGATTCAAGTGGTGACATGGATAAACATTCCAAAGACATCTGGAAAAGCTTGGTTGCTTTCAGTTTCAACTTTGTCACAGAGAAAGGGATATACCAGGAAAGAGAAGGCAACAAAACATTTCCAGCTACCATCACTGAGCTGGTGTCTCTTCCCCTCAGCCTGACATTTCCTAAACCCTAAAGGAAGGATTCATGTGATCTTATATTAAACATGTATATGATAATTTTCAACTTCTAAGTAAATTATATTTTAATAACATCTTTCCTTTGTAAAGGAAAAAAGAATAAGTGTTTTTAAAACAGGATTCATATGCTGTATGTTGGATGTCTACTTTAGGATAAGATGAATAGCAATCTGAAAAAGCCAGTTTCTCTCTTTTTATAGAAGAGAGTCTAGAAAACCCTCAAGACATCGGTGCCTATACCCAATCCCACCTTCAGGGTGTAATTTGTCATGTTCTCAGAATGCCTTTCGATGTAATTTGTCTTCTTCAGTACAGTCTAGCTAGCTACGCACACCTCTCTTAGATATACATTAGTGATGTAGAAGTAAAGGAGCGTAGCATGGCATGCTAGTATTCCACTGGCAATCACTATGGAGCTGGAGGAACCATCCCCTACCTTTGCTTTCTAGGAAATTTCTGAAAAACAGCTGAGGCACTACATCACCTTTTTGTTTGGAAAGTGGTTAGAAGATGGCCAAGATTTGGATCTGTAGATAATTTTCCTTATGCTCTACAACAGATAGCACAGTAGTTGGGGTTGCAGACAGAATCAGAGCAAATAGTGTCCTCACTTCAGAAGGCTGGCCTGAGCTCTACCAGCACTGCCTCCTTTCCATCAGTTTTCTCTGATAGCACCTGAGAGAGATACAGGTCATTAGGAAGTGTTTACTTTATCAACATAATAGTATCTTTGTACCACAGTGAGTGTCTAAGCTTCTGTCATGGCTTCTAGGGTGACTAAAATGCACCATATTTTATGAAAGGGAGACATGTTTTCTGACCCATTCGCATTTTTGGTTGATGCTACATGAAGAAGGTGCAGTAGATATGTGTTGACAGCCCCTGGCAGTCTTCTCAAGATACACAGGGGTAGACTGAATTTATAATAGCAGGAAATAGCTCTGAATGGAGAGTGGATTTGGGAATTGCGATGAGAGGATAGAAGGAGCATTTTTTTTATTTCTTCCATAGCTTCTAAAAAGATATTTTAATATTTGCCTAATTTTTCTATTTAGCTGCCTTTATTTTAGTTTTCCACCTGTACTGCTTGAATCTGATCTTTTATGTGTCATATGAAAAAAGTACATTTCAAACACTGCTATACAGACAATAACAATATCCAAAATATGTTGGTCTATAACTGTCACTGAAGTCCTGTGCTAAACCATAAAACACTTTGCAGAAAAGGTAGCCAGGAATGACGGCAGAAGAAAAAAAAACAAACAACCTAAATCTGAAAGCTTTGCTCTGACAGATCAAAGAAGTGGAGAAGTAAAAAAGATGTCACCATTTGAAAAATTCAGAACGGATAAAAAATGGGGTTGGGTTTTCAGCTAGGGTAAAGCACCATCATTCTGTTCCTGATTCCTAATTCAAAAACTTTGGATAGTAATCCAGGACATTTCAAATATTGTCATCAGGCAAGCCTCCTGTGAAGGCTCATTCAACGTGTTCTGGTGAGAAGTGTACTCTGATATGGATGAAACTCCTGTGAAAGTCAAGGAAATTCATCAAGGCGATATACTTATGTTGCCAAGACCACAGGCAAAAAGTGGGACTCACCCATGAGAGGGTTAAACATAGGGCTCTCTTGAGGGTTTCTAGTCTTGTCACTTTGTTTTTGCACTTGAATGTCAAAGAGCTTGAATTGTCCACTCTTTTCCTCTCATCCCTGCCCTTAAAAGGGGCAGCAAGCCCAGCTCCTCAGTCCTTAGTCTAGATGAGTGATTTTGTCTTCAACTTTAGGACACCTTTCTGTTTTCCTTATGCAGCTGAGATAACGTTATCCCATGCTAGTGATGATTTCAGCCTACTTGAACCAAAAAAAATAACCTACTAAGAGATAAGTGAGCACGTGTACACTGAGACTTTACTTTTCATGTCATTACTTTTTTTGTCCACTCCTCTCCGTCTCTCGTTTTACCTTAAGCTTACATGGAAACCTGGAGAACTTAATAAGAAATAGCAGAGATAATGTTTTCCGACACTTGCAAGGCGTGCCTTGCCTTCCAGACAGGATTTCCTCAGTCTGCTCTGTTCTAGATATGAAACCATCCTTCGCTCTGCCACTACCACTCATGCACAACAAGGGAGAAAGGGTCATTACACAGTACATTTTCCACTGCTGTGCCGTATCTCATTTACTCTTGCTACTGAAATACACAACCTCTAATTAGCTTGTCCAGCTCTGCTTCTTGTTTTGTTTTTTTTTTCTCCAAGATGGGAAAAAAAAAGTCATTTATTACTGGCTAACATGCATTAAAACTTGTAACTAGTTTGTTTACTGAAATCAGACTGCATTTCTTCCCCTTCCCAACCTGTCACTGTGTGGTATATTCACATATAAGGCATCAATAATTATACAATGCATTACAAATGAGCTTTTAAAGCCAGGATGCAAATTAGGAATGTAAATGTGGCTTCTAAATTGGCTATGTTAATATGAAATATGATTCTTTCTAATAGAGTGGGATTAAGCCCCAGCGGTATTGATCTTTTCCCTTTTCTGCTTGAAACCCCCCCAGTTAAGCAGCAGTGTCTTTTCACCTCCCCTCGCTGAGACTCATCTGGTCAAGTGGAACTCTTTCCTCTTATTTGCCTGTGCTGAGCCATGAGCACTAAATGAAGCGAGTAATTTGGTGCATTGTTGGGGGGGACGGGAGGAGGGGGACG
>NW_008824359.1:5698887-5705811 GCF_000699105.1 Pygoscelis adeliae | reverse complement strand
AAAAAAAAAAAAAAAAAAAAAAATTGAGTGCTTTTTTTTTTCCCCTCCCTTTCCTCCCCCCTGATCTAAATCATCCACCAGCCTCTGCTCCTCAGAGTCATTTGCAAGGCAGAGAGAGAGGGAGGGAGGGCGAGGGAGCAGGGAGAGCGCGTGTGTGCCTTGATGTGCGGGGACTAAGTGCCTATGCAGTGGCAGGAATCGCTGGCGAGTGCTGCTTGCCCATTAACTCTCCGGCACAGACCTCGGGCTGACCTTTGGAGAGGAGAGGGAATGGGGGGACACAGGCAGAATGACAATGAGGAGGTTGGGGCTCCGGCGTTCCTCCCTGTGTGGCCGCCTCCGCTCGCTGTGGCCACCGACCTGGTGCTGAGGACGTTGGCACCTTTCGCCCGGTGGTGATGAGCGAGGAGGGGAAGAGAGAGAAAACAGGACAGGACAGAGCTGGTGGCCGGACAGGGGGCTGTGGTTTGGAATCAAGGGAAGGTGACAAAATTCTCCTCCAAATCTCTGCTGTTATGAAATTAATTCTTGCTAGATGTTTGTATGGAGAAATCACCCCACACGTTTTGCTTGAATGAGCAGTGGCTGGACTTAACTCTGTTTTGACAGAGGTTGTATGCACTGTGGCACTGAGGGCCAGGACACCATGGTGTCAGGGGCTGTCCATGCACACAGAGCGGGGGAGATGGTCCACGTCCCTCAGCAATCGTGGGTTCAGTAGGCAAAAAGATGCAGCTACAATTAAAACTATTTTAACCCCTTTGCAGCCTGTAGATGCCCCTTTCAGTCCCACACACATCCCTCTCTTTCTTGATGATGCTCCTTCTTTGTACATGAGTTCTGGGTGCAAGGACTTCTGCAGCATTTCTAGAAACTGTCTTTATACATGAGCTTATATTGCAGAGGTCTAGTAGATACTGACAGCACAGGGAGGAACAATTCTGCCTGACTCACGCCATCATGTAGCTGATCTGACTCTCTAATAAAGCACGGCAGCCTCCTAAACAGATAGATGATGCACTTTGTACATTTGAAAGACCAGTTAGGTCTCTTAAGAGAATAGTCTGCTTTGGCTCAAGATCACTGTACCTCTGCATTGTATATTTAATGTTTGATGGGTGTCTGGCTAGAAAAAAAATGTGGCTTTCTTATGTTAAATCAATTTTACCTGTTCTTTCAAATCCGTTTGGGCTTATGAATGACCCTGTGCTGAAAGGACATCCTCAATGCATCTAGAACTTAGTGCAGCAGCTTTTGTTCAGCTATCAATCATCTCTTGAGGGCAAGGAAACAAGAAGTCTGCTCGGCTCTTGGTTTAGCCAAAAAATACAGTTAAGCCTGTACACTGCTTTCATTTCCCTATCTGTAAAACAGCACGAGCGAGAGCCAAGCTTTTGCTTTACCCAGGGACTGTTGGCTCTGCCATAGGCTGTAATATTCAGGCAAGTACCAGAAGGAATAATCACAGTTCTGACAATGAGAAGGCTCATTCCGTTATGGCTAAATTGCTTTGGTTTTGCCAGCATCACGAGACCAAGTCTGAGCCACCAGTAACTGGATGCAAGTTTGTGTACTTCAGTAGAAGCTTCTCTACATTTGAGCTTTTCCCTGGAGGTCAGCTAGAAAAATCTCAAATCATTCCTGTACTCTGCATTCCTACTTCTTTTTTTCCTCTCTTCTTTTCCATCTTTATTCGCCTTTTATTAATTCCTTATTTTCCCTATTTCCTTGCCTTCCTTGCCTTTTATTTTAAACTCTGCTTTCTACTCTGGAAAGTCCCAAAGCATTTTCCTGCCTGCATTTTTAAAGTTTGATTCCCCCATGAGTGTGCATCTACGGGCAGAAGTTGAACAAATGGGATTATTCCCTCACCTCTGAATTGCAGCTACTTTTGAGGTAGAGCACTGCAACCACCCCGTCTTCAGCATGTGCCTTGGGTCTCTGGAGAGGGAATGAAGGATAACCTTTTCACCTGAAAATACCTTTTTAGCTAAGCTGAATATAACTTGGAATTAAGCCAGAATACCACAGTTAACACTTCTTTATGAGCATAGCTTGCGATTGTGACTAGAAATGTCAGAACATTCCTTTGATATCTGTCTGTTGGACCTGCAAATGGAAAGTGCAAAAGTTTCATCTTTCTCTTATACATATGCGTGTATATTGCAACTGTGTGTGTGAGTGTGTGTGTGTGTGTGTGTGTGTGTGTATTCCAAGCCTTTGGAAGCAGAGCCTCCTGGAAAGACAAACAGAAGTAAACAACCAGTGGGGAATGTTTTCATAACGGTAATTCTTTTAACACATTGGTGTTCCAGCGGATCTCATAATATTTGCAATGCTTTTTAGTACCTCTGGGTAAAATAAAATAAAACTGTATGGTAAAACCCAGACAAGCCTTCCTTTTCACAGTATTCTGCAGTGAGATGTTATTATTCTGATGATGTGACAGTAAAGTTTGGTTAAATTTTGCACACAGGACTTCCATCTGCTCTTTTATGCTGTTTTGCTGGTCATGGATTGTGCACACAGTTCAGTCTGGCTAAAACTCATTTAAATCTCAATAAATCTACCTGTTGTCCATGACTGTTAACCCTTTGTTTACATACATCCAATTGCCTTGCCCTTATGTAGGTTCCTTGGGTCACTAACTTTAGCTACCTCCATGTGTTCAGAAGTTCAAGTTCAGAGAGAAGTTTTCTGCCTCCCACCTGAAGTTTCACCGTGATCCAGACAAGCAGATGAACTCCTTCAGGTTCACAGAGGAACCCGTGGAAAGGTCAGGAATGCAGCTAACCCAGGAAAGATGCTACTTTAGGGCTCAAGATTGGATGCCTCACTTGGAGTAAGAGATGCCATTTCTACACCTTGCACTGTCTGGCTGAATCACATAAGAGTGATCAAGTCACCGGCTCATGCATTATCTTGAGTGACTGTGGGGGAAAAAAAAGGCAATTGTTGAAGTTCTACAAGTTTCTTTGCAATTTTATGGTTAAGAATTTTGCCGAACCAAAGCAGAACATGTCATGACCTGGGTCTCTCAAATGCACATAAAGTTTACCCCAGACAGCCATTAGATAGAGAGCAAAATCTTTTTTTGGGATCAGCACCTGATTTTAAATGGGAAAACATCATCAGCAAGATCGTAACAATCAAAATGGAATTTTTGCCTGTGAGTTAGAACACTCAGGATTCTGGATTTATGTTTCAGCTGCAAGAATCAGAAAAGATCCTAACATCGTTCTCCAGGCTTTTTTCCAATATTGCATAAAAAGTGGAGAACTAAATCTATCTTGGCTATGCCCATTGGATGATCTTTAGATTAAACTCAGCCTTGTTTAGTTCATCTAATCTTCCAAGAGTGCAGGAAAATGCAGTTTGGTTTATAACTCTTCTAAATAAAGAATGGATGTGGCATAAAAAGGACAAGCAAAATTTCTTGCTTTTCCATTTTTATCAGTGTAGTAGTGTGTTTACTACTGAGAAAAGACCAGAAACCGCAAAAGGAAATCTGTCATCAACGGAGCGTGCGACACTGGATGAGTCAACGATCCAAAGGATTATTTTTCCTTAGATCTGTCAAACACACACTTGTGTGTCTGCATGCACATGCATAAATACATATATATGCAAAAATATATAATGGCCTGTCTGTTATGTGTTTGTATACATTTGAATCAGGTGTAAACACCAAAGCAGACAAGGGTGCATTTGCATATTCAGGTACACCCATTTCTTTAAAAACAACCAAAAAACCCTCCTCTGTGTCTATGTTCATATTTTCACATTGATGTGCATGCAAACACATCCTTCTCCTCCTGTTTTTACTTGTCAGAACGCTTTAAAGGAAAACATGGATTTTGGTACTCCATTCTGACAGAGAACTTAAATGTATAGTACTGTATTTTTTCTTTTTTAAAAGAATAATAAATTAAGAGAAACTGTTCCGATTTTCTTCAGCTGCTTACATTAATTCCTGTGATGAGTTATTTGAAGTGTGCATTACTAGATGCCTCTCAAGTGTGTACGCCATCACAGCTACCACCAGGGCTCTGTACATGATGGAGATGTGACAGGGAAACAGTCCGGCTCTGTACTGACCCATTAGAGACAAGAGAAGGAGCAGAACGTCCTTGTGAAATTTGTTTATAAATTAAACTTGACAACTTATGATAAACTGCACTTCACACGATTAGATCCCTTCATGTTGGTGATACATGTAATGACCAAACTTTACATTTAAAGTCCAACACATCAACTGCTTTAAAGGGACCACCAGGAACATGCTCTCTCTTCTCCAAATCACACAAGGAACAAACAAGAGGAATCTCTTCTAAACTTTTAACAGACCGGTGAACATCTCTTTCTATGCAACAGATATGAAAAACAAACAAAATGACAGGTTGCATAAAGAATGAGGATCTCAAATAAAACTTTCCTACACCACAAATACTAACTATTTAACTTACTGCATGAATTTTAAATACATTTTGCCATAGCCTATTTCCACCGAAGTCAAAAGTAAAACTTTCACACTCTTCTGTATTTCCTATCGTGAAAAATCCCATTGAATCCACAGGGCATATATAAGCAAATATTTAAGCTTGTACACGCACTTTTTTGCAGGATCAAAGCCTAAGGTCAGATCTCATTTCCAAAAAGCTTCTTGCCTTGAAAATCAAAGCTGATTTAGTGCAAAAGAAATTTTCATTATTGCCTTCTCTTTCCATTCAGCCATGAAATAACCCATTCCTCTTCGAAAAAATAGTTATTGGGCAGAGAAAGCTTCCAGGAGAAAGGAGATGAGGAACAGAGACCTATATGAGATCCAGTATGTCTCAAGAGAAGACAATGAATCTGTGACTTCTCACTAATAATGTAAAAGACTATATCTTAACTCCATAAACATGTACACCTCCAACTTCTTATTCAAAGCATTTTTCTACTGTGCAGCCTCATTTGCTTTTCCGTCTTTAAAATGTCCCTCTAACCTGGCGTTTAACAAACCAATTCTGTTACAGGGAGGAAGTGGTCCTGTTCTGGAAAATGCTCAGTATTTTAGCCAGTTTTATCTTGTTGTCATCTTCAGCTCCCGCTTTCCATATATATTAAGAGATTGGGTTTTTTTTCCAAAGAAGCCTGTGAAAACCCCTTCCCACACTATTCCTGGTGCCAAGTGTGTGTTCTGGGTAGCACAGCAAGGGACTGTTCACACTATATCTTCATCACGTTGCGTTAGCCTTCGGGCTAATACCTGCAGGTTGTTCCTTTGCTAGTAAATTGAATAGTGTCAGGGAAATGGACTCAGATGCCAAAATTAACTGTTTATAGGAATAAATAATTAGAGTAATCCTTGGCATCTTTTGGCATGGACCAGCTAGCACTCACCCCCTCCAAATACTGAGTCCTGTGGTTGGTCTCAGCACTATTCCCACGGGGCAGAAGGATGAGACCACTTTATTTTGAAAGATAAAAGACATTAATAAACATGGCCAGAGAGCAGGCTCTGGCAGCTTCAGTTTACAAGCAGAGACTCTGCCTTAAATTCTAGGTGCTTTGAACTATCCTCAGACTGCCTGCCAGAGGGGTCTTTGCTTCCACTGCTCCCCAGCTGCTGTTCAAAACCCCATGTGCAAATCAGATCACAGCTACTGTTTTCCTGAGTAAGCGCCGGGGTGGTTTTTGAAGACAGAGAGACATCCATGAGTCTGTATACCCACATGGATGCAGAGACGTTTACATAAATATGTCCCTATCCAGAATGGGATCTTAAAGTGCAACAACGACGCAAACAAATAGGAGAAAAAGAAAAACTTTCTGGTATTCACATTGGTTTGGGGTACAGGGGACATTAGAATGAGAGAAAAAATGTAATTGCGTTCATAAATTCAAACAGCATTTTGTTGGTGTGTTTTCCTTGTTATAGGCAACTTAAGTGCAAGAATTCATATCCTCCACTGAGCAATATCTATACAGTTGCTGTACAGCAATTTTGTCTTCGGATTAGTTAGGGGTAATTCTATTTTGGTTTATAAAGTCAATGGAGCAGAACATTGTCATAGGATAGTGGTCTCCCACTGCTACCTCATTTAAGCAATCAAGCAATAATAAAGCATATGTTACACCTTGTAATGTATTTCTCATTCTTGTATTGTTACACTATTTTCATTGTCATAATGATCCAGTATATCTTTATCTGCTTGGACTCTTTATATAAGTTAGCTTCTCTCTAAGGTTTACAAGTTAATAATTTAACCAACAGCCATGTACTATATATTATTTTTTCACCCAGAAGCACAGCCTTCCTGAGTTACACTCCACAGAAGATAGTTCAGCTACAAGAGAAATGGCCTACATATGACAGCAAACTTCGACTATTATTCCACGTTGCATGCCTAATCTGTGCTGTGTTAGGTGAGCCTGTGCTCTTCTCAAACGAGTGACTTCCACAGACAGTTTCTGACATACACAAGAGCATTAAGACACCTGAGGCTTATGTTCATCAGGATTCTGGGGAAATAGCTTGTGACTCTCTTGTACAACATGAGAAATAATACGAACTCCTCTCACTATTGACTGAAAAATGCAAGGACGGGTTTGTGGTTAAAATATTTGATGCAGATCAAAATAATTGTGCTAAATCCTTGTTTTAGCCATGTTCTCCCTGTAAGACTTTCGGCTAGTGACTTTGCTTCAAAAACACTTAGGATGATGCTAAGTCATGTCAAAATCAATGGATGTCTAAAATGTTTAAAAGCCAGCAGGGGTATGGTACTTATTAGTTCTCTTTTAGGAAAACATCTCTATCACCATTAGGAAATAATTGTTAGGAAAATATAATGTCATTTTCCTCTGCCCACTTTTTCTATTTGGGTGGAAAACATTGTCGTTAAGACACTTCATGCTATTACATATTCATACTAATCT
>NW_008824359.1:5690145-5698849 GCF_000699105.1 Pygoscelis adeliae | reverse complement strand
CAAGATAATAGGAATCTAAGTTCACAGTTTCAAAGCAAAGTCAAGGCTGTAGGGTCTCAGTTAAGTTCCTCAACTATCATCACCTCTAATGACATTTTAAATACCCTACAGTATCCTACCTGTCCTCCAGCCACATGTGCAGCAGGGCACAAAACTCAGCTACATCTTGCATCACAGCTGCCACCCCATGTTGGTGTCTCAACTGTCCTTGAGCTTCTCAAATGACACTAAATGTCAGTGCACAGTCAGTTGTGTCAAGCTCTTGGTGTACTCTTAATTTGTTTGCCAGTAAAGCCAGTTAGACTGGACACTTTCTTGAACTTTTAATATAATTTACCTTTGTTTCTATCTGCTGCTGGTGTCACTGATGTGCTATTATTTCATAGAACACTTTTAAAGGGGTTTAGTGCTCTCTCTAATGACTTTGCCCTTAAAGTCTTAAGGAGAATAAAATTACAAAACTGCATAAAAGAATATTTTAACTAAAGATCAAGAGAAGTATCTATTCCAGACCCCAAGGTCTGTTTGGCTGGAATTTTCTCCCAAGAGAAGTAGTGGAAGCCTCGATACTTGAATTATTTAAAATTCGAGTAGGCAAAGAGTTGGAGAATCTTGTAAGGATCAATTCTGTATTGACAAGGGGATGGACTAGCTGAACTGTCAAGGCTTTTTCATCTCTAAATTGGGTGACTAAAAGCCAAAACTACGGCTTTAATGAGTACTTGCCCTACTTTGTGGGTACAGCGGCGATAGTAACAGATATGCTGCTAGAATTAATTCTTTTAGCTTGGGTGGAAGAGGTGAACCTGGGAAGTCTGAAATGTCATTTGAAGTTCTGTGGTGTAAACGGAATGAACTTTTTGGTTTGCTTTTTATACAGTACATTGCACATCAGGATCTTGACCTGTGACCTGTACTCTTGAGGAGGGGAGGGAGAAGGCTAATTAAAAAAATACTAACTTCTTGTAAGTTATATTTTTATTTGAGGATTTTGGGGGGAAGGGAGGAGGCAAGTTCCAGTTCTCCAAGTCCAGTCTCCAAATCACATGCCTGTATTATTCCTTTAAGTGGCACCAGGGAAGTGAGGCATGGTCCTTAACAATCTGATAAAACTTCAAAATTGTTCTCGGTCTGGTCCAGATGATCTCCTGAGATTCCTTGCAACCTAAATGATTCTACAACTGAATTATTTGGCTTGCTCCACATGGGAGCCCTGGAGAGAATTAGCATATATGCAGTATTGATGATCTAGAGCCTGAGTGTAGAAGCAAAACAAAGAGAGAGTCAAATTAACGGCAGCGTTCAGATGAAAAAAAAAAAAAAATCCTTTGTCAAACTCACTCTTTTGTTTGTACATCTACAACAGAACTGCCATAATCTGATCCTTTTTTCAGCTAAGGGCTCAACGGAGGCCAATGTCACTCAGAGCTATATTACAAGGGTTTTAACTCAGTTTCCAAGGCTAACTATATATGCAAGTCACAGACTTTTGATTTTTTACTGTGAAACCTGAGATTTATTTTTTTTTCTCTGTCAGAAACCAGGACACTAATCCTGCAAACACTTAGCAATTGTAGCTAATGACTCAGTGTCAGCCACGTTATACCAGACAGAGGTTTTATCTTCATTCCTCTTTAAAAAGCCTTTATCTTCCACTGAGGCAGAGATCCCTGACTGAGCCTTACCATGCTATTATGGTAAAAACAATAATAATGAAATAAGGAAAACAATGATCCAAACACCCCAAAATTCAGGTCTTCCATTACAAGTGAGGATAGAAGGATCAGCTTTGGTGTCTTTAGATTAGACAGCTGAGGTTTATTTGATGACCTCATCAGGTAACCCCAAATTACCTTCCCAGTGTTGCATGCCTTTGTTTCAACATTCATGTGTTGATTCTGCAGCTTCTGTTGTATTTAAGTGAAATGTCTCTGCATTGCCAATGACTGAGGTTTTTAGTAAAACGATATTTTGGCTTGTATTGTAACTTGGTCTTGATGATATTAGTTGAAGCCAGAAGTTTTGACATAATGGAATGAACATAAGTTCCCAAAGAAATCCAGATAACATAAGCATTCAAAACTGCAAAAAGAAAAAAATATTGATCCAACCTATTAATTTAAAAATAAGTGGGTTTGAACTCAAGCTCCCTTTGAGGATGCTGTAATGAACACGGGTCACGATCCAGCATACTTTACTCCTTTTGACTAATGCCCTTTTCCATAGGAACAGTGAAAGCAAAAAAAAAATCTTTTTTTCTGGTTTTTCTTTCTTATTTATATACACACGCAGAGGCAAATGACTTTCCTGTCACTGGAGGGACATCAAAAAGGCAAGCAGTTGCAAATTTCTCACAGAGTTGAACTTCCTGGAATACTTTACTTGGCTTCCAGAAGATATTATAAAAAAAGTCATTTCTTACTTTCACTAGCTCCTTGAGGCAGGTGGAACTGAGAAATAGCTAACGGGTGGTTCCATAACTAAAGAATTATCTAGAGTATTTTATCTTGATTTTTTTAAGTATTCAGATCTGACTTTTCAGACTAGCTTATTATTAGCTGCATTCCTTGCTGACATTAATTTTTTTTTTTTTTAATTCCCTACTTGAAACAACGTGAAGGAGACTGATTTTCAAAAAGCTATTAAAACCTCAATTTTTTTGTGTTAGGCATTTTGAGACCACCATTTTGAGATCATCAGTAATTTTGGAAAATCTTAGGTTCTCAAGAGGTCTAAGGAATTTAGATGTGAGGGTTTGGTTTCCTGCTAATTTCTATTCATAAATGGTGTGTGGGAGAGGGATTTTTGTTTGTTTCTATTTCGTTACCTGATATTAATATCAGACCTGACTCTGCATCCGTAGTATGGTAATTCAAGTGGTGAAAATCCATTCAATGTTGATGTGAGCTTTCTGTTATAATAGATCACCAGTAAATCCTGGAAACATTCCAGGTCAGGTTGGACGGGGCTCTGAGCAACCTGCTCTAGTTGCAGACGTCCCTGCCCACGGGAGGGGGGTTGGACTAGATGACCTTTAGAGGTCCCTTCCAACCCAAACTATTCCATGATTCTATGATTCTATGAAATCGGCTAAGACTTTTTTCCCAAAATGCCTTGTAAAGTTAATACTGGGAAGAAATTGACAATATTAAATAGCGCCAGTGAAAAATTGCTACAGCAGACATACACATTTAAACTCATAGCTGTACACATGATTTCAGACAAAACCCTCTCCTCTGTTACTAAGCTTTGTTGTTTAAAAAAAAGTTCTGATTAGAGCTAGTCAGTAATGTTCTCCAATTCTGTCTAAAGATTTGAAGAATTCAGCAGAACATAATAATAAAGGACCCTTGCAAAATTTTACCCAGAAGTATATTTCTTTCTGTTCTGGAAGATTATTGCATTGCCTTATGGGAGCTATGGGGTGGGCACTTTAGGAGTCCCATTCACCCTTCGGAAGAGATCACATTATCCATAAAGTATTAAAACCTTACTTCTTGGTAAGTGGTGATGGGATTTCTGTAGCATCCCAGAAGATGAAGTCCAACTCTTATACCATATAGGTGAATAGGATAGCACAGCGTACGGAAATCTTGACAGTAAGATAGGACTTTTTATTTGAACTAAGGATCATATAATAGGGACTCTGTGCAGCCCCCTGGGAAGTCTGGGGTTGTCTATTCTCTCACTTCAATAGGGTTTGAATATACCTTACCCTGGCTTATTCCACCAATAATCACAACTTTGCCCTAAATTAGTAGGACTATCTCCATATAGATTTTGGCTTCAGTGTCCAAATGAGGGAGAAGGAGAAGTTTTTTCCTACCGGTTATATTACTACTTTGCTAGAGTGCCTGTTCCATGTATTTGAGGGAAGTCCTTTATTGAAATTTGAATTTCCCTGCTTGACAAACAGTAGTCCTACCAAAGGCATTCCTATCGCTGGGAAATTCAACTCTATTTGGAGACCATCTGCTTCTGTGTGGCAGACAATATTTTCTCCAACAAACCCTAAATGCACTGTGAATGATCAAAGTGTTAACTAAAATGTATTACATGAATCCAGTACAGTACTTCTTCTTCAGTGAAAGTCCCTCCTAGAAGCTTTTAAGAGCATCTGTCCAGAAGAAGAAAGTCAGAGTTAACACAGGGATTTTAGAATTAAGGCATGGTGATTTTAACAGCAATTATTCTTGGTCACGTAGTTGTGCTTCTGGGTATGTGAGTTAGTTTCGTTGAGTGTTGCCACATTATTCCTAGCTAGTAAAAAAACTCCAAATGTTTAATTACACCTTTATTGCTCTAGCAGTAACTGTTACCGTAACACTAAAAATATAGACAAAATACACTATTTTAGTACACTTATATTTGGATTCAGGACAAACTAATATTAATTATAACCTGACTAGTGCATTTCTTTATAGATGCCACAGGCCTCTGGTTTGACTACAGCAGTATTGTGCCGTTGCCCTCATCTTTTGCAAACATGCACCCCCACCCAGTTTGATAAAAATAACCATTCGCTTTAGGTTCTCTAACAAATTTTACTGGAAGCTGTTGCTAGGGGGGAAAGGGGGGTTTCTCTCCAAGGGTGATAAGCTGCCAGACAGCTGAAGTTCGGTTTTGGTCCCTGAGATGCTGGAGCAATCAAGCCAGACTCGCAGCTCTCTAAGGCGTGCTGCAACTCTGCCTGGTGTCGGAGCGATGTAAAGATGAGAAGCCACAAAGGTGACCTAGAGTTGCCTTCCCCCCCATCTCTGGGGTAGCAAGTTTTCTGCTGTCATTCCTAGATGTGGTTTCCACCAACCCTCCCTCCGTTTTTATCTTCGCCTACAGAAGTCTCCATGGAGGCTGGTAGAAAGGGCTGGCTGGGCACTGAGAACTTGTCATATTTACTGCTTTATCCTCTACCAGTCTGCAGGGGGAAAAAAGTTGCTGTGAAAGGGGAATAGGTGGAGTGGAAAAGTGTCTGATTTTGGAAAGGAACATTTAGTACAGAGACTTTTTTAGTTTATAAAATTTCAGTTACAACTCTCTTCTCTTCCCCACACACAGACAAAATCCAGCCAGCATCTCAACCAACCTTTCAAAACCTTTTTCTCGCTTGAGGCTAATTGCAGCTTTGCATTCCGGGAAATAGAGAGGGTGTCCAAGTCATTGAAACCAAGTCTTAATTTGGACTTGCGTTTCCTCCTTATGAAACTGTTGGTAATTTGGTACATGAGAGGACTGCTCCTGCGAACAAGAGACATGGCCCCCTCTCCATCCTCTTATACTACAAAGCTTGCATTTTTCACAGTGGATTAGCAAGTCTAGACATCCTATAAAATGTCAATGAACGTATGGATCTTCAGCGCATATTTCTCAGGAGAGCTATGCTTGTTTGCGGTGCTGCTCTCTCAGCCCGATCAATACAGCCACAACAGCCTTTTGCATTTTCTGTCAGAAAACAGAACCCCACTCATTGAATTTTTTTTTTTCTTTCTTTCCAAGGCAGTTAATCAAATAGTGGAGGTAGAGGAAAGTGGGGGTGGGTGGGGGGTTGGGACTTAGATCATATGCTGAGCACCCAGGGAAGTTGTGAATAAAGTATTTTATTTTAATTATTATTACTAACCACAAAGGCACGATAAGAATTATCATGAGAAAAATCATACCTCAGGGGCAAGACAAGGACTGGGAAAGAGAAGGGAAAGGAGGCACAGCTGAGTGCAAAAACCCCCACGGGATGTGATTATCTCCTGATAACAACATCCCCAGACTTATTGCTATTATGAAATTTCATTTTTCCATTTTTTATATACACAGATACATATATAAATTATTTAGGTGAAGTATTTCAATTCCCTGCAAACTGAGAGCTTGCATTAAAATGCTTCAACTGTGAGATTCCCAGGTATATTAATATCCACCCTTTTAGGATGTTGAGCAGTCCATCAGAATAAGCTCTTCATCCTCGGCTGTTTTATGATATTATTACAACATTTTTTAGTTGGGGAATGGTGGGTAGAACAAGTTTTCAGAGAAATAGACTTGTTTGGGTTCCATTTGGTTGCTGGAGGGGAAAATTCCACATAAAACGACTCTGGCTGTTCAGTAAGGCATCCTGATTTCTCATTATTATTATTTTTTCCCCAGCACAGCTCTATTTCTTCTCTCCTTTTTAGAAGTCCCAAGCCCCCTTCCCATCTACTTTAATAACAGTGAGGGGGGATTGCAGCCACAAGACATAGCGACCTCGAGGACTGCATTCAGTTGTGTGTTTTGTATGTTGAGTTTCCTGGCAATTATATACAAAAATGAAGACGGATTGATGCTGTTATTAAAAACAATTTCATCAATGTACAATTATGATTTAACAATGTTTAGGACTGAAAGATACTTAAAAAAAATCCACCTCCACTGTTGGACTCGCACAGCTTATGTTTACATCTTTTTAATTTCCTTTTAACATCCTTAATTTTTCAAGAAATTTTGATTCCAATTTAGGGCCCTGATTGTAGCTCACTGATGTCATTTTGGAATAAGGTTGTCAATGAAGCAGAAGTGACAATGCCGTCTCATGATACTCCTGAATTTTTCAGAAGTCACTGCAGATAACGGTGACCATGTTGCTCATAGGGTCAACCTTAAAGCTTTTTGGATGTAGTGAGAAACTCTGCAACAACTTTAACATAAGGGCTTGGTGTCAGTCACATAAGGAGGTGGAGAATGGTTAGATCCAGCCAAGTCCCATGTGAACAGGCAGAATCTACTGAATTACATATATACTCCTTCCACAGCGAAGATGCACATGGACTTCAGTTTATTATACTAAGCCAACATAGAGTTTAGGGGAATTTTAAGCTGCAATAAAACCACATTAAATACTCTTATATCTGTGTTTGTGGTTTTGGTATGTCTCTCCTTTCTGTTTCATATTGGAATAAGTGAGAGTCAGGCAGTTTTATATTCTGTATCAGTTTGTTGTCAGTAAAAATTTATCCCTGATGTGGCTCCAACAACTATGTTTCCCTATCAAATGTTTTGTAAAGGTAAAATTCAGGCTGGGAAAGAGAGATTCTACACACTAATGCACTAATGAAGGCAATGCTGATTCTCACTTCAGTTCCTGCATTTGCAGTAGTTTCTTCCCTTGATTCGTATGTTGTTTCAATGCTGTTTTATCTCTGCTGACATCACTCGAGCAATTCCTGATACATATTTGTTTAGACAAAATCACAATCAGCCCTTCAAAATTCATCTAACTGATCTTCACTAATATAGCAAACAGGCATCAAAAATGAACTGAAGACAATGTTTCCTGGGCTTATCTACCTGAAACATTTTGGGGGAGAGGAACCCACCCCTACCCTACTTCACCAGTGAAATGAATGCTTACTGTCAGCTGTAGAGATAGCAGTACAATTGCAACCTACAGACTCACTGGTATTAGTTACCCTGACATCAGTAAGGAAATCTACACCACTAAAAAAATAAAAATAAAACTACAGATCCTCATTTTATGTAACCTTCTTTAGCTCAGTTGAAATCAATTGAGCCATATTTATTTAGTCCCAGATGATGCTTTAGCTCAGGATCAGGATCATAAACGTGATGGCGTATATACAGAAAAAAAGAAATAAAAGGTAAAAAAATAAACATATATATATATATACACACATAGAGGTATAAAGTTGCAGAATATTAAAGATCTCAGCAAGCTCCACTGTTTTGCATACTAAGAGAGAGGCCAGGCTTCTGAAACCCAGGAGCTCTGCCTGTCTGGATGGATACTTGCAGAGTGGTCACTCCTCTGCCCTTGGGGCTAGGAGAATTGTGCAGCAGAAGAGTGATACTATGGATGCTCTGCAGTTTCCCAATTCTAGATTACACGCTGTGATTTGTCCCACCTACTGCTGAGTCCCTGGGGGGTCTTGTTTAAAAGGCAGCAATAAGGTTTAGAAACAAATGTTGAAAACCTTAAGTCATCTATGCAAATGCAGTCGTACCTGTTTTAAGCATATGATGTTGTTTTGACGTTCAGCCTTTCTAAACAAACAGGGTTTGTAACAACTCTTACCTGCATATCTAACAAATCAGCTTCAACAGATAGTAAAGTTAATAAATAGTTTTTCTGGGCTGCAACGTAAGGCATTGTAATCCTGGAAGAGTGAGGGCACCAGGAAGTAAAAACTTCTATTGCACATCCGATATGTTTTACAGAATGACATCTAATCCTGTTGCCAACACCACAAGATGATTTTTATTTCCATTGAGAAAAATGTACCAGACAAAGCTTTGCTGTCCTAACAAGTTGATGGCCTTTAGGTAGAAGTTACAAGCCCTAGCAGAGACACCAAGCAGGTACATAGTCAAGTATGTCATGGACGCGCAATTATTTTGCATTATTATACAACATAAACACTCAGTGTAACCACCACAAAGACAGCTAATATAATTTTGCATCTATAAAGGGGATTAAATCAATTGGAAGCCGGACATTGTGACCATAAACTGCATTTCTTAAGAAGGCATAGCTATTTTTCAGGAGGATGTGGATACACTATAGAGAGTTCAAAGGAGTGCCACAAAACTGATCCATAGGTTGGAAAACAAGCTCTGCAATGTCAGGCTTAAGGAGCTCAACTTAGATTATCAAAGGGAAAGTGAAGAGGTGAGTTGATCACTGCGTAAGGTACTTAGAAATGTTTGATAGCAGGGA
>NW_008824359.1:5683979-5690123 GCF_000699105.1 Pygoscelis adeliae | reverse complement strand
CTAACAAGGGCATAACAAGATCCAATGGCTGGAAGCTGAAGTTTACATAAATACAACTTTAAAAAAGATGGAATTTCCTAGCACTGAAAGAATATGGCTTAGTGGCACCTAACCAGTGCAGATGTACTTGGCTTTTGGATTTTTTTAAGTGTAATTGGACATCTCTTTATCGACATGTTTTGATTCAGCTGTTGGAGTAATTATTTGACCTGTGTCTGCAGCAGTGGGAGGAGGAATCCAAACGCCTCAGTTCAAGTTCCTGGAAAGAACCGACAGTGGTATGTCCTTAGCATGCTCAGGAAGCACACTGTCCTGTATTTAGGCAATGTTTATAATGACATTTCATGTTTCTGAACCTTAGTCTGATATTTGTTGAGAGAGAGTTTTCTTCAAGGGCATAACTTGGCTGTTGATGATTTGCTGCCTTCTGAAATGTAAGAGGTTGTCTGCAACTGGAAATGGGATATAAAATAAAGATCTATTTTCATCCTCATTCTCTACATGTTTGCCATCTACACTGAGCTAGAGATTTCTACTGAGAGGGTAAAATTTGTTCAGCTCCTATCAGCGCTTGAAGGATCTGACCTTCCTGAACTCTATGGGATTTTTAGCACTTAAACTCTTCTCCCAACGCATTTTACCTTCCGCTTGTCTGTGTTGAATTTCATTTGCCATTGTGTTGCCCAATTACCTACAGTAGTTTAGTTAGGTCCATCTGGAGTTCCTACCAATCCTCTTGGGCCTGGAGTAACCTAAATAATTTTGTGTCTGTGTCATAATAACCATAAAATAATTCTGTCAAAACAATTTTGTAAATTGGTGTTTCAACATTTGTCCTGAGTGCAGCTGAACAAAACCCTTTGTGTATAGCTCCAGTCTTTGCGCCTCAAGGACTCCCCTATTATACACCTGTTCTTGACAGATTGAGGCCTAAAACAGGATAGCTTAGTCACATATTAACCAGCAGGAAGAAAGTCTCTCCTTTTTATTAATGCCTGCCTACTAGTTCAGTGTTTGGAATTCAGTCCTACCTATAAATCAACATCAGAGACTACAACCCAGTGTGTTCAAGAGCTTTGTTTAAACATCAAAAGAAGAACACAGACAAGCACTATGATAGAAATATAACTAATCACTTGCAAATACATCTTTCCTGTCAGTAGGAGCTTAACCTTTTTGTTTAATGTTATTGGAGGAAAATGCACTTATTTCCATTCTATTTTCTTTAAAGCAATATACAGCTTCGCTATGAAACATGATCATATTTATTCCTAATATAACAGAAACCTAGCAAAATGCATTTTAGAAGTATTCAGTTGAAGGAAGATTTATGGAATCTTGCAAATTTCAAGGCTACACAATGATTAATAAGAACAGGAAAAACTGAGTTTGCTAAACATGTTTGGCTAACCCATCACTTGATAAAATGACAATTTATTAAGAAGGAGAAATATATCTAGGGCTTTAGCTTGTTTGTTGACTAGCAATGAACACAACATGATTGCATGTGGCACATTGATTGGATCAATTTAACTTCACACTCTGCTCCTGGCTTTCTTAGCTCATAGGGGACTCTGCTAGGATTTAGCCATAGTGTGCAGAAAATCCTAGAATCTATAGACCATTCCCTTTAATTTGAATGCTGCAGATTATGGATGAAAGATTGGTCACCTATAGGATTTAAGACTTCAAAGGAAAGGCAAATAAAGAGAGACACAGAGGGGAAAAATACAAACAAAGAGCCGCTGTGAGAAAGAAGTAAAATGCAGCCTCCTACAAGATGTGGGGTTGGGTTCGATAGAGCTCCCAAATCTGATTTTCCACTTGCACAAACTCCACTGAACTCAGTGTCATTACTCCTCATTTACACATTGGGAACAGAAAGCAGAATCAAGCCCATTTTTTCTACTGTAGCATAGTTCATTGCCCGCAAACAGAAAAAAGATCACTACGGTCCTGGTTTGCTTTCATCTTTTTGGCTTGATGCTGTTTCAGTCAATACAAGTTTGTCATTGATCAGCAGCACGCGCTTTGTCAGCGGGATCAGGACCTCTGTATTCCTTGTTATCCGTTTTGTAGATAATAAAAAATGCTTCTCCCAAAAGTGCATTTCATAATGCAAAAAATGCAAAAAAAGTAGTAGTACATTGGATATAGGACCTTCCTTCGGATGATACAAGTTTTCTTAGCTCTGTGCAGGTGTACATCCTCAGGTGGAGGTGGTCAGCTCCAGAGTATTCAGCCCCAGATGAAAATCTCTGGTTGAATTGCATATGTCCTGCACGGCTCAGATGGATGACACACAGGTCTTACCATATGTTGTGGTTTAACCCTGGTAGGGAGCTACAGTGAGGTGAGGGAGAGAATTGGAAGGATAAAAGTGAGAAAACTCGTGGGTTGAGATAAAAACAGTTTACTAGGGAAAGCAAAAGCTGCACACACAAGCAAAGCAAAACAAGGAATTCATTCACTCCTTCCCATGGGCAGGCAGGTGTTCAGCCATCTCCAGGAAAGCAGGGCTCCATCACGCGTAACGGTTACTTGGGAAGACAAATGCCATCACGCCAAATTTTCCCCCGCTTCCTTCTTCTTCCCCCAGCTTTCTATGCTGAGCATGACGTCACATGGTGTGGAATATCCCTTTGGTCACTTGGGGTCAGCTGTCCTCGCTGTGTCCCCTCCCAACTTCTTGTGCATCCCCAGCCTACTCGCTGGTGGGGTGGGGTGAGGAGCAGAAAAGGCCCTGACTCTGTGTAAGCACTGCTCAGCCATAGCTAAAACACCAGTGTGTTATCAAGACTGTTTTCATCACAAATCCAAAACAGCCCCATACAAGCTACTATGAATATAATTAACTCTATCCCAGACAAAACCAGTACACCATATCCATTATGCCCAGATGCAGATATATGGCAAACAGCCTTGTGTTTCTGTCATGGATGTCACGGTTGCATGGAGCTGCCTCCACGCTCCTTCTGGCACAAACATTTAGCATTTGTTCCTTTCCTCCATCTGACTTCTGTAATGGCCTCAGTAGATGTTTTCTCCTGTGCCTCAGGGGCCTTGTATCAATCAGTTTAGTTTCCTCACTTCAACCTCACTACAGATGAATTGGCTCATCTTTAGGGGCTTTTACACCACCTGGAGAGGAAATGTAACCCAACTGCCTATGGCAGAAACCCCATCCTCCTCTTGAACTCAAGAGAGGTGACTAGGTGACTTCAGAGAGTGATACACAACTAAATTAAGCAACAGCCATGTTCTTAAGTTGGGTGCTATGAATTAGTTTATGTTGTCCACCCTTCAAGCCTTTCTTTTTCAGATTTTGTTCTTTCTACCCTTTCCTATATTTTTCTCTCCCTTCTTTATACCACTGGGTAGCAGAGAGATCTCTTCTATCTTTCAGTCACTAGTTGCTGCCTCTTCATATCCTTTCGTCTCCACTCCACTCTGCATCTCAAAAATGAACTGACAGTCAAAATTGTGTTCTTTGCTGGGCCTATATTTCTGAATTTGATTTTTCTAGTATTTTGTTCTAGTAACTGTTTACTCGCTCTAATCCTATAGACCACTTCAGGCTCTAATTTAAATGAAAGCTGCCCTGCCAAATAAGACTGCCTTGAATTGCCCCTGTCATAATGTAAGCTACAGTTCTTTCATTTCCTGGAGTGCTAATGGTAAAAGTACAGCACTAGTGAGCATCACAGACTGTACAATACATTATAAATAAAGGTACATGCACTACCGTATTCAAGATAAAAGGTATTAAGGTTACTGTAGGGGTACTGTAAAATTTAGTGCTCTGTAGAATATGCTAGTAGTTTCTAAAACAGCAGTCAGATACTCACTAGGCACAAAACCAAAGCAAATTCAGGAAAGAAACTGTCAATAGCACAAGCCCTAGAAAACTTCAAAGAGTTCAGGTCTGATCTATTTGCCCTTATTCAGTAATGCTTTTTTTTTCATGAGCTGTTCCATTGAAATCATGATGTGGAAAAAAATATTGTGCAATGTGGAACAAGTCAGTACCTGCAAACTCTTTGAAAAGAGCTCTTGCCAAAACCATGCAGATTGACACCCAGCCAGGTCAAGTAATGCTCACATAAACATATGCCCTTGGACTGTAAGCTCTTTTGCATTTTTGGTTCTGGTTTGGTACAGTGCCTAACACTCCAGCATCCTGGGGAGGATGGATTTCCAAGCCACTACAGAAAATCAATGTTGAGATAAGGAAACACCATTGATATGAGCAATAATACAGCTTATAATATCATGTCCCTATTCCTTTTTGTGGCCTCACAACACCCTGTTCAATCTCAGCATGCAAATATGTGCCTAAAGCAGCCAAGATGCTTATACAGTATCTCAGACAGTATTTACATTGCTTAGCCTCAAAAGTCAGAAGAAAGCAAGAGGTTATGGTGCCACATAGCCATATAGCTGTGGTGGGTTTATAGCCAAAAAGCTAGCATGAGATGTTCAAACTTATTCTGGATCCACCTGTCATGTAGGTGTCTCAGTGCAGGTTCAATACTAAAGTTAATGAAAGGATAGGACTTCAGGTGTGGCTAAAGCCCCACTGGCCCTGACTGTGGGAGGAAAAGACTGGCTACCCTTTTGGCTGTATGTTTAAATGTCTCAACAGCATTGCTTGAGCTCCACTTCTGTCCCAGCTATTAATAAACACATTTTCACGGTAGCAGCATTTTGGCTGTGCTGAACTTTCCAGAGAATCCTCATCAAAGAAGCTGGCGTGCTTATGGAAAGGGAGTAGATGGCAGATGATTTCATATAGTTTAAATGATAGGCTTACCCTAATCCTCATGCCTTCCCCTACTGTAAAGCTTCTCATTCCTCCCTTTTTTGAAACCTGCATCACATGGTATCTTTATGGCACCCTTTGTGATTGTTTATCTGAAATAATATTGCTCAGGAAAATTTCTGATTATTTGATTTATTTTTAATCTTCTACTGAGACTCAATGCAAGGGTTGGTTCAAAAATCACAAATAAAATAGGCATCTTAAAGTTTCTTACCTATTACATGGGTTGTATCGAAAAGTCAGAGTGTCGACAGCAAGGCTTCATATGAGGATTTGTGATTGCCCAAGATACCTTTACCCATATCATACTTTCACATGTGAAACTCATCCTGAAGTAAAGAGGACTCAGTATTTTCTTCCAGTAATGTTTATTTGGAGTTTGGTGTATGTTATCGCTAATACAATTGTAACAAATAACCCTTTTTGGGAAAACCAAGGAAAAACTAAGGTTATGGTTACATTGCAAAGTTAAGACGAGGCTCAGCTAAGACCTAGGCATGGTAATTTCTGCACTGACAGAGATAGCTCAGCTGTAACTTGGGTTGAGAGGGGAAACTTGTCTGATAAAATGAAGAATTTCCATCTAAGGTAGTGACTCAAGACTTTCAGACAACATAGAGAAATGACTATTCTCAGAGAGCAAGTAATCTTATCCTGCTGGAAGTGCCCAAAGTAGTCAGACTAAAAAAGGCCATTTCTTTCCACTAAGTTCTAAAGAAATCTTAGTGTGGAAGTCAAAAGCCAGGTGAAATGTCCCCATTCAAAGGTTATATTAGTAAATTGCTTGACCAACCTGCTTGACCAACCTGATCTCCTTCTATGACTAGGTGACCCACCTAGTGGACGAGGGAAAAGCTGTGGATGTGGTCTACCTGGACTTCAGTAAGGCCTTTGACACCGTCTCCCCAGCATTCTCCTAGAGAAGCTGGCGGCTCACGGGCTTAGACAAGTGGACTCTGCACTGGGTCAAAAACTGGCTGGATGGCCGGACCCAGAGAGTTGTGGTGAATGGAGTTCAATCCAGTTGGTGGCCGGTCACGAGCGGTGTTCCCCAGGGCTCAGTTTTGGGGCCAGTCTTGTTCAACATCTTTATCAATGATCTGGATGAGGGGATCAACTGCACCCTCAGTCAGTTTGCAGACGACACCAAGTTGGGCGGCAGTGTTGATCTGCTCGAGGGTAGGAAGGCTCTGCAGAGGGACCTGGACAGGCTGGATCGATGGGCCGAGGCCAACTGTATGAGATTCAACAAGGCCAAGTGCCGGGTCCTGCACTTTGGCCACAACAACCCCATGCAGCGCTACAGGCTTGGGGAAGAGTGG
>NW_008824359.1:5677715-5683800 GCF_000699105.1 Pygoscelis adeliae | reverse complement strand
CTTTACTGAAAGAGTGGTTAAACATTGGACCAGGCTGCCCAGGGAAGCGGTTGCGTCCCCATCCCTGGAGGTATTTAAAAGACGTGTAGATGAGGCGCTTAGGGACATGGTTTAGTGGGCCTGGTGGTGTTGGGTTGACGGTTGGACTCGATGATCTTAGAGGTCTCTTCCAACCTTAATGATTCTATGATTCTATGATTCTAATTAAGTATACTTGCATGGTGTTGTCTGGCAGGGAGGCCAACTGAAATAGAATAGTCCATGCCCACAGCAATAAATTATCTTAAACAGTGGGGCCTCATCCAAAATATCTGTTAGGAAAAGTTTCTGGCCTGTGCTGGCTCCCAGACTGTGCTTGGAAGAGAGTTTTGGAGAGGCTGCTGGTCTCCAGAACCTGGAGGGATGACTGACAGGCTGAGAACAGACAATAGCCATCCACTGCAAGGGAAAGCTCCTGAGCACCGTTTCATCTAGAGGAGAAGACAAAGTGTTTCCATTGTGCTTAAAAAGAGATAATCCAGGACCACCTGACAGAACAGGGCAAGTTGCTTTGGCTTGGTCACACTTGGTCAGTACGGATGTTACAGTCCATATTATGATACATATTATGCCCAGGATCATCCTCTCCAATAGTTGTCGCTGTCTGGGCTAAGCCATCACAAAGCTTATCAAAGAGTGGCTATGCCTGTACAGACAACCTGGCATGTCTTCAATCTCCAAAAATCCCCTCATTTACTACCTGGAGTCTAAGCCCGTGGTAGTTAGTTTTCCACAGCCAGAACTCTTGAATTTGTGTTCTGCAGAAGTGTTGCAGACTGTCTGCTTTTCTTTTCATGAGGCCTTTGTGTTTTAAAATGCTCTGGATATATTTGATCTTGTCTATTTTTTAAATGACTTGTCAACAGTTTCCTATGGAGATAGAAAGGGGCTGAGGGGAAGTAGACTTTTAATGCTAGAATACCGCTTACCTTCTCTGCTGGGTTAAGGTACAATAAGACATAAAAATTTAGAAGCCTGTTACAATGTCAAGAAAGATCTTGAGCTTATTTCCTTTAAGGTTTTTGTGCATCTAGACAGCCATCATGGATGATAGCAAGTCTTGACTTAATCTGCAATGTAGGCATACGTGTTCGATAGGGACGGCTTATCTGCCGAGGTCTAGGAAAATCATTTAATCTATACTGGCTCCCAGTGTTCACAGTTGTGACGATAAACCCTTCATGAATGCTAAACTCTCTTTTAAAACTGAATCCTGATTAGAAAAAAGCTAGAAGGGTTTTTGGAACAAGCATTTAACAGGCATGGAAAGATACTACTCTTGGCTTTTAATATTTTCTGTGAAAGAGTTGTTGAAGCACTCCCTGTGCAAAGGAGCCCATCCAGCTCCATCTCTCCATGGATCTGCCTCTGGGTGCTGGGGATTGCAAACACCATGATGGCAGTGGGAAGGTCTCACTGAAGGGCAAAATCTCCCGCACCATGCAGAAAAACTAAATCACCTCCCACCACCCCACTCCTTCCTGGTTAGTTACACTTCCATGAGTGCTGCTGAAACATATTAAAAGCAACAAATTAAAAGACGTTTTAGACCAGGTTTTGGTGTCTAGGAGGAAAGGGAAAAACCTCCTCCAGCGCTCAAAGGCCAAAATAACAGTGCAGAGCGTTGTGGGAAAAATAACAAACTAGAAAGTCTTGTTACATGTGCTGCTTTTTACAGCAGACAGCGAAGTCCACTTTTGTAGGGCTTTTCTTCCAACCTTTCCTTCCAACCCAACAACATACTTTGTTACCGGTCTCTGATGCTGAGGTCCACAGCATTAGTTACATGAACGAAGCATTAGCTTTTTGAATTGTCATTGATGTGGCTTCATAGAATTTGGTTCTGCTTAAATAACAAGAATTGCTGATCACTATCTAGACCCTCATCTCTCATTGTTTAACTCTAAATTTCCTTTAAGTTACTGGAAATTTGCTGTTTGCTCTGCAGTACTCTGCATTCACCCTATCAGGTTTCCTACATGCCATTAAATCTTCAGGCCTATAGGTGTATTATTCATATGCTCATTGCTTCCAAATACATAAAATCAGATACTGCTCAGCTGGGCCCCGATCCTGCAAAAATATGTGCATGTGTTATTCTCAGCACCTGAGCAGTGTGAAAAAGGTGAAAAGAGTCCTTAATCTTAAATTGTGCATACCTGCTTGTAGGATCATGGCTCCCATCAGTAAGAGCTGAAATAGCAAAGTATCTTCGCCTAATTTATTGCTTCTTTATTATTCCCTTTAAAAATGTAAGTTGATTTTAAAATAAAACATCCTTCTGAAATGGAAAGTTCAAACGTTTAACTTGAAAAAGAAAAGTCTATGCCAAGTCATTTAATGTTTCCTCTTTTTTAATGCTTTATTTCAATGAAACTATTAAAAAAATATGGTTGAATTTGCATGTAGTTTTGTTCTTTCCAAGAATATACAGAGTTGATCAGTTCCTGCCTCTAAATTGCTCAGCTACAAACTTGCATGAAACCCAGGGGTTTATAATACAAAAATAAGTACAAAAGAAGGGCACAAATAAACTAAGTGGGCAGACCCCAATACAGTGGGATCCAGTGTTATATAAGAGCCCCCAGGGTATCCAGGTCATCTAGAAGGATGACCAGGTATGACACAGAGTTACAGGTGACCCCCTGCCTTCTGGAGTAGCAGGTCAGCAGCAGACATTTCAAGTGGCAGTGAACACCCATGAATTGTGTCCAGCATATCTACATGACTATATCTATATTAGGTAACTAACTCAAAATCCTCAGCCTACAGAGCAAGATCTGGTCATGAGATCATAGAATCATAGAATAGGTTAGGTTGGAAAAGACCTTTAAGATCATCGAGTCCCTGTAGATGGAGACATTAGGTCACCTTCTGGGAAGAGGCCATGTAATGTCATTTGATGAAGGTGAAGGTTTCCTTTAAGTTGTACCCTGACTGCTTGACACCATTGTCTCTCTCCACCCCATACACCAATTTCTACTGGTTGTTGGCTAAAAAACCATGCCTACTGCCTGTAACAAGCAAGGGAGGTCACAGGGTGGAAGAAGGAAGCAGCTAAAATGAATGTGAGCCTGTGCAAAGGGTGCAAACTAAGGTATAATGATATACGACTGAATAAACACAGAACATTCCTAAAGCGTGGGACATGATAGGTCTGAGCATGTGCTGATCCTCAAAGCTGGGGACAAATGTTGAGGCTCCAGATCACTGATAACCTTCAACACCAGTAAAGCAAAAAAGAAATATACATGTATACATGTACTGTGCCTCAATTTTAACAATAAGAAGAGAGAATTCTACTCTTTTATTTATGTCCTTGGAGTTTTCTGATAAACAGTTCATGAGCTGTTAGCTAAAAGCACTTTCCAATGACCTGCAGTAGGCAAAGCTCCAGCTGAAAGCCCTACGCTTAGACACTGATCAGATTAATAACCTGCAACATGCAAGCTGGAACCCTTCGAGTACAGACAGTATGTCTAGAGGCACGTACCGCTTGAACAATATGTGCCTGTGCATAAATACACCATCCACTTCTGTCTCGCCATGGGGCAATTGCCCATCCATCGAGACCAGGGCAGTCTCTGCCACTCCAATTATCTCTTTCCTCTGTAGTTGTTATAGTTGTGATAGACGCTTGAACTAAGGCAATGTTTTTGTATGAATCTGAGCTGCTGGTACAGAGGCCTTTGGGAAATAATCAATTACCATATTAGAATAGTGTGTGGTGCTGATGGAGATCTTTGCTGACAAAAGCCCTGCTCTCACAAGGTGCTTAGCAGTGGTCCATCACTTTGCCTTTCGCATCTTTCAGGACAGGGCACCTTGATGCAAATAGACCAAGCAGAGTCTTCAGCTGATCCGACCTTCAGTGCAAATACCTTAATTTACAGCAGCAATAGCAGGATTTGGCATCAGGACCTTAACGGAGTTATTTCAGAAATGAACTGGGCCCAACATGCTTTGATTGTAAGGAAAACGATGTAATTGCTTAGAAGTTATTTACTAAGTATCCTTTTACACAGATGTAGCCATTATATTGTTTTGTTTTAATTGCCAATGATTCTCTTATTTGTGTTTCTTTAGCTGAACTCACTGATTAGAATATAAGGGCACTCCTGTGAGGTTTTTGAAACAAAATCCACAGTGGAGCAACAACCGTTCAGCCCTAAGCCTTTTCCCATTAATGATAATAAACAGTAGCTAATCCTTAGCAACACTAAAGGACGCTTTAGTTTGCAGACTGTCGTATCCTTTAAACGTGTTCTCCAAGAAAAAGAGAGGGAGATATCAATACAGTGCATCTCCTCCTAGTGGCAACACAAGGGAAATCACAAATTCTCTGGATTGTATCACTGTGACAGAATGTCATTTCAATTGCCTTATTAACCATATGAAAAAATATATCACAACAATGAGAAAACTTCTCAGTTATCTATATCTTACCCCTAAGGCTATTGTCATGAGCCAGTGGCATACTAAGGAAAGAGTACTAATTCAGTTGTCAGCTGCCTTGCCTATTAAACAGGAGGAAAAATACCAGCAACAAAATTGAAACAAGTAATAAGGGTAAGAGAAAGGTCTGGATACCCTTGTCCACTTGATTTCTTAAATTAAACAAATACAATTACTTGTCCTGTTTTCCCCATCACATAACATTATACTGGGAGTATCGTGCTGCCTTCTAATTGAGTATTTACTCTGCTTAAAATGCTACATGGGCTGCACTTTAAAAACATAAGTGCTGGAATATTATACTCCAAGTTCATGACCTGCATTGTAAACCATAAGAGCATGAGCAATGATCTGCTAAACCAAAACATGTTCAGGGACTGGAAAGAGCAGGCCCACTGCTAGGGATTAAGGAAACCTATTGGTTTCTCTACTGATAGTCTACGTGGATTGATTAACCCCAGACAAACTCTTCATAGCAGGAGGTGGACTGTCTACAGGTGTTTGTTCCACAGACATCAGAGAGTTTTATGAGACAAACACAATGACATGATTCTCCATGTCTCTGCTCTTTGCATAGCCATTCAAACCTTGAGCACTGAAGACAGTATTCAGTTTCTGTAATTCAGTGTCATTTGGGGGGACTCTGCTGCTTGATAAGTATGCAGAGCTCCTGTGAGTCCTATGTCAGGCCAGCCTACCCTGCGCATATATCTCAGGATATCTCAAATGTCACTACATGCCTGTATTTAGCCAACTGAATCCAAGAACCAAGGGTATAAACAAATTTGTTAACATTTGTGACTGGTAGTGTTTTACTCCAAGTTTAGAGCACCGTGCTGGTGTCTGGAGTGGCGGTGAAGCATGTGCAAATCTCAGACGTGTTCTTTTCAGAAGACATAATTTTTTTCTTCATAATTTTAGTGGCTGATATTAGTTGCTGAGACATTTGGGAAGGGTTCAGTTTAAGATTGAGACACCAAGTGTGCGATGCAGCTGCCCAGCCAAGAGCACCTATGGCTATTGGAAATGCCTTAGAATATCGCTCCTTGCCTTGAGTCACATCTCCAGCAGGACTCAGGTATACTGTATGTCTCATGGTCCATATACTCAGGCAGCTGAGTCACATGCTGTTTCCCTGACTCCTTCTCTGAGTCCACTTTACCATTACCTTTACTGTATTTTGTCATTTAGAATCATAGAATCATAGAATCATTAAGGTTGGAAGAGACCTCTAAGATCATCGAGTCCAACCGTCAACCCAACACCACCATGCCCACTAAACCATGTCCCTAAGCACCGCATCTACACGTCTTTCAAATACTTCCAGGGATGGTGACTCAACCACTTCCCTGGGCAGCCTGGTCCAATGTTTAACCACTCTTTCAGTAAAGAAATTTTTCCTCACGTCTCAATCTAAACCTCCCCTGGCGCAACTTGAGGCCATTTCCTCTCATCCTATCGCCAGTTACTTGGGAGAAGAGACCGACACCCACCTTGCTACAACCTCCTTTCAGGTAGTTGTAGAGAGCAATGAGGTCTCCCCTCAGCCTCCTTCTCTCCAGGCTAAACAACCCCAGTTCCCTCAGCTGCT
>NW_008824359.1:5658834-5677529 GCF_000699105.1 Pygoscelis adeliae | reverse complement strand
GGCCTTCTTGGCCACCTGGGCACACTGCCGGCTCATGTTCAGCCGGCTGTCAACCAGCACCCCCAGGGCCTTTTCTGCTGGGCAGCTTTCCAGCCACTCTTCCCCAAGCCTGTAGCGCTGCATGGGGTTGTTGTGGCCGAAGTGCAGGACCCGGCACTTGGCCTTGTTGAATCTCATACAGTTGAGCTCGGCCCATCAATCCAGCCTGTCCAGGTCAGATTTGTACTTAGGCAAAGTGTATGTGCAATTCCACACCTTTGTTTTGTTGGGATATTACAGGGGTAAGTGATTATATGAATTAAAGGGAAATAGGCCTTTCAGAAGACAGAAAATGGTCATTTCATGTCTACAGGAAAAGAGTGGAAGTATTTCTAGTGGTGCGAGCAGGATTTCTATTTTTGCCCCTGTACTAACTGATTACAAAAAGTGCAGTGTAAGTAATGGAGTATGATAACTAGGGGAGGAAGATGTTCCAGTGCAGGTTGATCAGTCTGTAACCATCAGACAACTGGTTTAATTAGAGTTCAGGTATGGAAGTGACTACGGAGGGAATGTTATTTTCAGGAAAATGCAAGGGACAGGATTTCATTCTTGGCCATATCCACATCAGCACAACATTACTTCCAAATCATGCACACTGCTTTTCAGTAACACTCATCACGTTCACTCCTTCTGGTGCACCTGTATTGCTTTCAGCTCCACAGCTGATGAGAAGGGACCCAGACTTTTAGTAGTACCCAGTGACAGGACAAGAGACAATGGTCACAAATTAAAACACATGAAAAGACTTTTTCTTCTGTGAGGGCAGTCAAACACTGGCAGAGATTGTCCAGAGAGGTTGTGGAGTATCCATCCTTGGAGGTATTCAAAGCCCATCTGGACATGGTCCTGGGTGACCTGCTCTAGGTGGCCCTGCTTGAGCAGGGGGGTTAGACAGGATGACTTCCGGAAGTTCCTTCCAATCTCAACCACCTGTGATTCTGTGATGGAGCAACAAGTGGTTTGGAGGCCTCTGGCAGTAGCTTAGCTTTAGGGCTGTTGTACCTTCTTCAGTACCTGAGCCTGTAAGGGTCACATTCTCACTGAATACCCTCTGAGGCTGAGTTTTCCCTCAGTAAGATCAGGCCCATGCAATCTCATCATTTCTGTCATTTTTCCTCTTGTTATCCGTGTCAGAATTGCTTGCATTTGAGGGTAAGGATTCATGGGTTCATGTCTCAGCTTTAAATGCCTAGAAGTTAAGTTTGCCAACAGGAAAGGTAATTAGTCCTTCCTGCCTTTATATTCAGTTAAGGAAAATATGTACCTTTGGAGGGCAATAAGGCCCACAGACACTATAAGGGACCCGAGCACACACCCCGCCCTGGAGCTCTGGCAGCTGGGACTTGGGGCTGGGTTGGAGTTGGCACAGGTGAGGGCTGTCCACCTTCCTTTGATGACTTTAGACAGTACTGAGTCTGCGCTATGGGGTCAGCCAGGGCTAATCCCTCTGCCTGGGGGAGCTGCTTTGAGCTGGGGGTCTTGTGCTGGGACCCTACATGAGCTACAACCCCACCATGCCACAGCCCTGCCTGGGCCTGGCCATGGGCACTGTTGGTCCGGACCTGGATCCCAACCCACGAGGTGACATCCCAGCCTGGCCTCAGTCTGTCCCTGTACCCACAGAGGTGCCTGTTGCCCAGGGCTCAGATGATTGGAAGTGCTATGGGAACAGTTCAAGATGATTTTTTTTCTGGGAAAGCACATTGCCACGGCCACTGACTGTAGTAACCTCAGTGCTTGGGGTAGAGGGAAGGTAGTCTTTTTCATGGCAGTGAGCCAGGGGTCAGGCAGCACTGGCTCCATTCCTGGCTCTACCTAAATCTTCCATACCCTGGACAAATTGCTGAGGCCTAGATCCAGAAAATGACTTTCCTGAAGTTAAACTGTGGAGGGGACTAGGACCCCAAACCGCTCTCTTTCAACCCTTTACTCCAGACATCAAAATCACCAAATGTAAGTAGTTCCCCCACACCCAATAGTCCCTTTGTCTTCTCTGGTCACCAGATGTTTTGAGTCCATCAGGCATCACAAAAGAGAAACCCCTCTCTGATGACCCAGCTGGCTTTCTCTGGGCACACCTCGACAGGGACTCCAAGGAGAAATCAGAAATAGCCCCTGTTGCAGCTGGCCCCAGGGGCAGGGAAAAGGCCATCACACTGTTTAGCATACCAGTATGGATGTCGCCTTTAACCTTTGCTGTGGTGTCATCCTTAATATAATCATAACAAATAAAAATATGGCACATATCCCATCCAGTGGATTGAAGGTATTGGGAGGTAAGATAATTGGTATTTCCAGAGAGCAGAAAGGCAGGCTGGGTGGTTCTGTTAACATTATATCATGGTAATGTTGCTGTCATTCATAATACTGATATCCAGTAATATCAGCCTGAACAAACTCACAGCTGTGAAAATAAGTTTAAAAACTCTCCATGGAGATATTTCACTGAATAGCTGTTCTCAGTATTCATGAGAAGAAATATTTATTGGGGTCAAAATATAGATCCAATTCCTTTCAGTAAATTAGTAACAGACAATGCAGAGTCAAAAGGATATCTTTTTTTCCTTTTTTTTTGTTTTATTTGTAGCAAGCCTTCAGCAATTTGTAATTAGATCTTTCACACTGGGAGAAAAAAGGAGAAAGAGGGGGAGAGAGAGACCCATATTTCTGCAAAATCATTAGTACTTTTGGCAGCAGAAGGCTGGATCCTCAGCTGGTGTAAATTTGAGATAGCTGTACTGAAGGCAATAGGGCAATGCTGATTGACGCTCTAGATATCATTTCCACTGCCCGCAGGAGCCAAGTCTGAAGCAGCAGCAAAGTGTGATGAGCCTATATTAGATCAGACATGAGCATGTCTGAGGAGGAGATGTGGATAAAAGAAGAGCTGTAACAGGGAGAGCAAAGCTGGGTGCAAACGTGTGGGGTCCTTGAGAAATCAGGCCTGTGGAAAGGCAGGAGGAAAGGCAGAGGACATGGAGTGAAGGACTAAGAAGTCTGATGGTCACAAAAGGCTGGCACAGATCTAAATGAAAGGGCAGGAGAGTCAGCAGGGTATTGAAAGGAGAAATCTCAGTTAGCAAACGGCTCAGAACTTAATAACAGGGGTTTGATAGAGTATTGATTGGGGAGAGATTAATTATTTTAAGCCTTTCAATTTGACAGGTAATAATCTATTACTGGATAGATTAGTCAATGGAATAAGCTACCAAAAGATTTGGCTAAATGACCCCTCATATATCTTGCACCAATACAGTCTCTTCTGGCAGTTCTGATTTATACCCATAAAACTGGGTCAGACAAAGACATCTAAAAGTTCCTATGAACATCTCAAGTGCAACAGAGAAGGAATACAACTCTTTAGATGTCGAAATCTTTGGTGAAAGGATAGTCTTTGACTACGTTGCGCCTGGAGAACGTCTGGTGTATATGTATCTACATAACAGTATGTGAAGCAGGGCCACTGGACTGGCCTGTGCACTGGAACTCAATGAAGTTGAATGAATGAATCATGTCCTGGGCCTGTTTAAGTTCTCTGCATATTATTTCAACAGTATTTATCAGTGACAAAGGCTCATCTACAGCCAGGTGTTGATAAAGCGCTCTAGTTTCTGTACAACAGAACCATGCCTGTTTATTTTTGTTTCTTGAGGCCAGATGACCTACTTGGTATCATTTCCAGGACAATTTAAAATTGTCTCACGTGTGTGACCCTGTGCTTTCCTCCACACTATCATAAGACTTTAGTAGCACAAGTGCTTTTCTGTCAAGGCAGGGCTCTACCCCCTGCAGTGAACTGCAGGATCTCAAGATTGCTAAAGCTGTCCTCCAACAGTTGATTTGGTAGTGTTTTAGTTGGATCTTGTAAAAGGTAATCCTTCATTCCAGTTAGTCATCTGGATTTTCTTCCATGGTATGTGGAGGCAGATACCTCCAGAGGGTGCTTCATCCTTCTATTGAAGTTCCTGTTATTCAGTGTGTCTCAATCTCATCTATATTTACCTTCCAGCTAAAATCCTTACTTTTCAGGGGGGAAAAGGAAATTTTTTTGGAGAAAAAAAACCCTTAAGTGTCACACACACATTTATTTTCCAGCCTACACAAGCCTGTCTTGGAACACCAGGTTCCCACTTTGAACTCTTCCCATTTACAAGCTATAATCTGTGTTCTCTGAACATCTTCGTGAATTCGCTCCAAGCAAACTATTTCTGCATATCAAACTATCAGTCCGTCTGTCCATCTGGCTCACTAATCTTCTTCCCAGCTTATTTTTTTGGGTTCCTTTTGCTGTCGTATCTGTGTGTCTTTCTCAGGGAAAAAATTCTGCCTGCAGGTTTAATTGCCTGGAATACTTGGGTGAACAACAACAAGTCTGAGGACAAATGGAAGAGGGTTTGCTTAAAAATATCAAGTGAATGTCTGTGGGAAAATGCTGCTGTTGTGACCATCTGTGTATTGACATATGTTTGCTATAGAGGGCTGAATTTGACATTCTGTGCTTCAGTGGGAATCTTGAGTGCCCGAAGAATGAAGGGCTTAGCTCTCTATGCCTTGCTCAGGTCTGGGTGAGCCTCATTACTGAATTATACATGATGACCTAAACTGGTGCACAGGTGGGACAGAAGCTCCAAAGGACATCAAGAGAGTTCTGTTTGGAGCAATCAGTGATTCCTTTAAAAAAATAAGAGGAAAAAACCCAACCAGACCAATCAACGAACCAAAGAAAAAGGTGATTATTCCATAATACCAGTAATAGAAAACTTGACAATCCAAATCGGAAGGGTGAAAAGTCTCATTTTGTCCATGAAAGCAGATTACAGCTTGCTTCAGAACATTACAAAGCACTGAAATTTAGAGTCAACACTTTCTTTTGATTGAGCAACCACTTTAAATCAACTTGGCATGTAGCAGAATTTCTGGTTTTGAAAGGGACAGGAAGGCTAAGGTTTTTGCTTTAATGAGTCTGGGGAAAGTCACGGACTGTGTAGCTGCTTCTTTGAAAGACTGTACACCACCATTTAAACAAAAAGAGTTACTTATTTTTTCTTCATGTAATTACTGCTTTATGCTGCACTGTGGCACAAAACTTTCCAAGTTACTGTGCCAGAATTAACATCTTTCTTATAGCCAAACTTTGCCTTAACAGTTACAACAAAGAGAACTGGGTTTCATGGAGGCCAAGGCCAGCCTGAAAAGACTGTCTTTGGATGCAAGAAGCAGCAAGAATGGTGTCTTTCATGGTAATGTGTGCCTTTATCTGCCTGAGACTGGAGTTACAATAAGTGGAACTACATATTGAAACTATACATTAATGAACCAGATAGTCAGTAATATATATTAAGCAATTTAATCTGCTTGCTTGAAAGATGTTTGCACTGGATGCCAGAGGACTGACAACTCCTTTGCCCCACATTGGTTATGCAGTTTGTGTAGAGGTATGAAACACTTCCAGTCTGGGGGGTATTGACACTCAACTAGCACTAACATAATTGGCTACTTCAGGTGCAAGGCAATGCTGAAACAGCTTTCAGAGCAGGCATGTGGGAAAAAAATACTTATGGGACGAAGCCATGAAAGCACCTGTCTTCATTACCCCACTTCAGCTGAAGATATGTAAGGACGCCTCAACAACTTTTAGCATGCAACTTCCACGGGATAATTGCAAGCACCTTAATCTGCATTGCTAGCTTTGCTCTTCCTCATCTCATTTCTTTCTTCTGTGATTGTAAGGGCCGGGGGGGGTGAGTTATTTTTCATTGCAAAGAGCCATATTTAGACCACCCTTCATTTTCTCCTTCCTACGCACGTTTAATTTAGACATCATATCACATAGCAGAGCACCAAAGTTTAGTTCCCTTCATGTTCTTCCTACCAGACAGTTCTGGGTACAGCCTGAAGGTCCCCATGTCACCGTTCCAGTTCAGACAAAACTGAGTTTAAAACCTTTCATGAACTGGTATTTTAACAAAAAAAGAAAATGTTATTAAAGAGAGAAGAAAGAGATTTTGCATTTTTTTTTCAACTCCAATATGTATTTTTAAGCATCCGTGCTGAAATGGTGATAGAGATATTCCTAATTGTAGTTTTTAGTTTAAGTAAATGAAAACATTTTTTTTGGTCATGGCGTTTAGTAAACACCACTGTCTACCAAAGCATTTCATTAAATATTTTGGGGAGAAAATTATTAATGGGAAGGAGATGCAAAGGTGGTGGTGGTGGTGAAGTCCTTTTTTAAAAAGTCAAAGAAAAACAAAAAACCCTCTTTCACATTCCAGCTAGAGGCTTTCCAGAGAGGCTGGCATTTTTCAGGATTGTTCCACCTGCTCTAAGGATCTGCTTGACTTAGCCAGCTCTAGGATTTCTGACTGGGCTCACGTGCCTATTTTCAACTTTAAATTTCTCCACTGGGGTCCTTCCTAGGGAATTCAGTTAAGAATGTAGGAGGTAATTCACACAGGAATCACAAATGGGCTATGTAAGGGAAGCCATCTGAGTTTTAAAATGCCTCTTGACTCATGGTATCTTCCATAAATAAGGAGAGAGGGCATTGCCTTTCCCCACTTTTTTCATCTGGGAGTTTGGAAGTCATGCCTTTTGGAAATAATAAGGAAGGTTTTGAGGTTGCTGGGATATTTATTTGGCTGTCACTTCACTGTGATGCCTGGTACCAGATCAGACATTTTGGTGCCTGAAAGTGTAGGGAGGTTTCAAAAAGACTTGCATTTTCAGCCACATGTTTCAGCATTGCGCTGGTTTTGGCTGAGATAAAGTTAATTTTCTTCATAGTAGCTAGTATGGGGCTATGTTTTGGATTTGTGCTGAAAACAGCGTTGATAATACAGGGATGTTTTAGCTATTGCTGAGCAGTGCTGACACAGAGTCAAGGCCTTTTCTGCTCCTCACCCCACCCCACCAGCAAGTAGGCTGGGGGTGCACAAGAAGTTGGGAGGGGACACAGCCGGGACAGCTGACCCCAACTGACCAAAGGGATATTCCACACCATGTGACGTCATGCTCAGCATATAAAGCTGGGGGAAGAAGAAGGAAGGGGGGGACATTTGGCGTGATGGCATTTGTCTTCCCAAGTAACCGTTACACGTGATGGAGCCCTGCTTTCCTGGAGATGGCTGAACACCTGCCTGCCGATGGGAAGCAGTGAATGGATTCCTTGTTTTGCTTTGCTTGTGTGTGCGGCTTTTGCTTTCCCTGTTAAACTGCCTTTATCTCAACCCATGAGTTTTCTCACTTTTCCCCTTCCAATTCTCTCCCCCATCCCACCAGGGGGGACTGAGCAAGCGGCTGTGTGGTGCTTAGCTGCTGTCTGGAGTTAAACCACGACAATTATCCAACAACCTTTGGGAATTCACACTAGGGCACCCCTAGAAAAAGGGATCATCCAAACCCCACTGCTTTCAGTATGTGTTGGATCAATTCCCTTGTAGACTTTCTCACATCCCCGTCCTGGGTGGGGGGACTTCTTTATTTCTAATTTGTTGAGTGAGCACAGAAACATGGAGAATTTAATGGCAAGAATATGGTTTTGAAAACTTGTCAATAAGTTGTCTTAAAGGGAATTATGGGAAGATAAACCTGTTTGGAAAGGGGGATGGTGGACACATACTGTTAATTGTCATACCTGATGCTTCTGAAAATGTTAAGTCCGGTCTATTCTATGGGCACCACTTTTTTCACTGACATTACAATTTTTTCCCAAAATTTGCATTAAAAAAGAGCAAGAACAACTGGTTTTGCTGGTCTAGGCAATTTGCTGTGCCAGAAGCTAATGAGACATGAATAAGGGCAGAAATGCACATCTTTTCACTTCTTTAAACTTTCCATCTTTTCACTGCTTCTGATTTTTCCTCAGATATCAGCACAACTTCGCTGTGCTGTCAAAGTCTATGTATGATCACATGGCTAAAAAACAGCAAAAATCCCTCATTTCATCACTCTCTTTTTATTCCAATCTAAATGGATGGCTCTGGCTGAGAAAAAGGATCTGCTGTTTTCATGGCATTAATAAAATCTTTTCTTTGCTCCCTTCCCACCCTGTAACGACATATTAAGGATAAAAGAAACAAACAAAACCCAAACTCACAAAACTCCTCAGGGCTGGTAACTACTCTTTAACAGGTGTTTTGTTTGTTTGTTTTTATAAGGGGCATTGAAAAAATTAAGTATTTAATCCAGCAAAGAGACTTTTCCAGCATAAGGAAAGCAGTTTTACTGACTGCTCAAGCGAAACGAAATGCAGACTGCTCGGCTCTGCCTACCTCCAGTCACACTATCTTTCCTGGTCACCAGAACATGGATTTATTCCAAAAAACAAGAAAACTGTATTCAAACAGGTAATGTCCCTGCTCTGACTCACTGCAGAAGAGTGCAAGCAATAGGGAGGGGAAGAAAAATGTGGTCAGAAAAGACAGGGAAAAAGCAGGAACCCTTTTGGGGCAGCTCACATCTTGACAAGTTTATATAATTTGTGAAATCAGGACCTATGAGCTGTTTTAAAAAGAAAACCAATTCCACCCAAAGTAATTACATTTCCATCCATGTGGAAAAATTCTAATTTTTAATCTAAATTAATTCTAATCTAATTCTAAATTAATTTTCATTAAAAAATATTTGTATAAATAAGAGATTTCCAAAGCAAAATGTACTTGCCTTTTGGAGCAGCAGCCTTACGCATTTTTTTTCCCACTGAAAAACTTCAAGAAAGACTGCATTTAGCACTTCAGGTATAAGTGCATGAAGCAACCTCACATATTTGAGTACGCATACTCATGCAAAACTTGTATGAGTCCATGGATATTCATCCATTCATTTTAATAATTTTTTTACTTAGACATATAGCAACTACATAAGACTTCAAAGACATTTTAGGTCCAAAATAATGAAGATGAATCTCTTCCTCACCACCCCAAACAAATCCAGAGAGTCATTCTGGTGTCTCCTTAGTACATGCTGTGAGTAAGACCTGTAATTTTCTCCTGTTCTTCTAGTCAGACAAAATTGTATCTCACTCCTTAGCAATATTGCTGTGGTTTTGCGGTATAATTAATACTCTGAGGAAACTCACACTGTGAGAATCTCTTCTAGAAACTGACCTGGCAGATGACCTCCAAGTAAGATATGGAGTAAAACAATATCCACTTAGCTGATAACTAAAGCTGATAGAATAAATAACTCTGACATAATATTGCTCACAATCAGCAGCAAAGGCTCCAGATTGGGCAAATAGGTAGGCGAGTTGCTTAGACCCTTGGCCCTACCACTGATGCATCTTCGGATCCTCCTAAGCACCGTGGCAGACCATCACTGTGCATCACTGAGAAGCCACGTAAGGGACCACGCTGACCCCTGCATAACTCTGGTGCAGTCCAAGATGCTCACACCCTGGCTTAGTTCAATACCCACTGTGGGATCCAACTGTTCATAGACTAGTAAAAATGCAGAGCTGGAAGGAACCCTGAGAGATAGTGTAGCCCACTCCCCTTCCCTGGGAAGTGGGGAAGGTTTTTCTGCACCAGGAACATTTTTGGTTTTGGCCACAAGAGCTGCTATCAGCAGGATGCAGCGTTTTCTTGAGAAAGAAATTAAAACCTGAGTCTTCATTATGGTTCTTGTAGTGATGGGGTAAACTCAGACCAGAACTGTTCCTTATCTTATTGGTACACATAGATGCAATTCACACAGTTTATGATAACCGTAAATGACGTGTATTTAAGTGGATTAAAATAAATACTCAGAGTGTGCAGAGGCCCCACAGAATCATGACCTGATAATACTGATTAATTGTCTGGAGTTGATTAAACACAGATTGAACTCCTAGCTGTAGCACACTTGCATTGGCTCTTTTCTCTTTAAAAGCACTAATCTGCCCACATCCTAGATTTTATACACAGGAATTTTGTCTTTGATTTCACTGGAATTAGTACATAAGGGAAGGGGAAGGTACAAGTGAAGTCTTTTTATGATCCCACCCATATTATTAGGATCAGGCTTGAGCTCCCACCTCCCCATGTCAGATGGTTGAACTCCACCCTGGTACGAACATTAGCTCATTCCTGTGTGTCCTATTCAATATCCCCCAGACCCACTGGAAATTTTATGGGGAAGACTAAATTTGTGCTAAATGTCAGGTCATCATCTTTGTTTGCTTTTTATTGAAAATGCAAACAAACCAACCAACAACTTTTCACTCAGAGCGAGCCTGGGCAACCAAAAAGATGTCATGCAACCACTGAAGAAGCAGTGTCAGCTCTCTAAGCTTCTGCATTGCCTTTGAAGCCTTGCTGGGATCTCTGGTGGCACAAAGCAGCCGTGGCTTACAGGGCTGGTAGGAGTTTTCGTTATAACAACATTGCCACCTAGTGCTCCAGTGGTACAGTTCAGACAGGGCCTGGGAAATTCTGTGTTTTAGCAGCCGAAACAAGTACAGAACAAGTTTGTTTGACAGGTTTTTAATATTTTAGAAGAGTGGACGGGCCTCAAGAAATGCAGTCGTTGTTTTGGGTGATCCACCTCCGTCACAGTGTGTTTAAAGTACTCCCAAAAGGTGAGGCATTGACATAGTTACTGCACACGTTTAAAAAAAAAAAGAAAAGTGGGATTCATCACATTGAAATCTGTCCACTCTAAAGCCAGGAATAAAGCCTAAATTGGTCATCTAGACTCCCTCTGTTGTAAACAGAGATAGGCGGCACCACCCAGGTCATAATACATCCCACCTACATGAGAATATGTTTATTAATAAACACTGTGTTTATTAGTAAGCATGTGTTTATTAATATACCTAATAATAAACGTATTAATAAATATCCTCCATGTGTTTTTATTCTCTCTGCTCATCATCTAGGGAGCCATAGGGACTCAGACTGGATGCCTAACTTACAGGTGGGTAATTTTGGGTGAGGTGAGTCTGGGTGTAATTCTATGGCAAAGCTAGGAAAAGAACCAGAATCTTTATAACCCTGTATTTTAGCCATACTATCACCTCTCCTGTGCAACTAACTTTTAGTGAGAGTAAAGGAACATGCCACTTCTGAAATAATTCAAAGCTTGCTTGCTTGTTTTTGCAATGACATGTGAGGTGTAGTTTCACACTACCTTTGAGGAGTTTGGGGTTTTGAACATTTTAAATTTGATCCCAGTGACTATGCTACTGAAAAGAGAGAAAGGATACCTACCTGCAGGGTAGAGGTAGGATTTTATTCCCAAAAGAAAACAGCATAAGAACATCTATTCTAGACAGTCTTGGGGAGAAGGATTGAAGTTTTGCTCACTGTAACTGTGTTGATTTGAGGTTTTGCCAAGTGAAATAGCTGCCTTTTCTGCATATTTCCAGGTACACTGCAGGAGGGAGATTTTTGGCAGGGAAGGTGTAGAGATGGGATTGAAAAGGTCTGGCTGCAGACTGTGTTCTTGTATTGTTCCTACCCAGTATGATTTTGGAAGTCACTTAGGTTACCTGTACATTTTCATATGAGATCTAATGTCAGGCATCATCATGGTAGTTTTCATCTACCCATATGGGCTTAGACCAAAGACATGGTTCTTCTGGCGCTAGCATAAGTCATATGAGTCTGCCAAAGGCTCTGAGTACATAGGTATCTGGTACTAAAGTCTACATCATCACATCTTCTTATTGTCTCATTGGTACTACAAAATTTAAGCAAAAGATAATCACCTTCCCCTTGTGTACACTTTCTCACTGAACAGTTGCATTAATTGCAACAACAGCATGGATATCTCTCTAGCACTGGCTATCTTTACTGCTACCATTTACCCTAGTAAAAATACACACAAAACTACATGTTTTTGTTTCTCTGAGGTAAGGTGTATCAGTACACTGATAGCAAACACAAGTGGTTAGCGCTTTGGGTTGAAGTCTCCTGTAAAAAATGTTCCACTGAAACCTCTAGGCAACTTGCATTTGGATGAATCCAAATGCAGCTCCATCTGTCAATACAAGATTTCAGGATTACTCTGTTGGCAGTGTCCAAGTTACAGGGGAACTCTTCAGATATAAACTGCCTGGCTCAATAACCCATAGAGGCAAAAGTCCTCATATTTGTGAGGGTTTACGATAATATGCTCAGTATCCTACAGCTGTATCTGGAAATGTAAAGGGTTTAGCAAATCAGCAAATTTTCCTTGTGGGCCTTCTTGTTCTTGAACTGGAGAAGTATTCCTCTGTGTCCTAGCTGTCATTGCATGCTTGACAGATTTTGGAATGGGATGTAACAAGGTGTCCAAAACCATTGGAGACAGATTTTCCTCCCATACTAAAATACACGGTAGTAACTTGGTCTCTTTAGCAAGCATCATGTGCCTTGTAAAATTGGTAAGTCGGTGGCTGGGAGCTCCTTGCTCTACACATGACTTACTAGATACCTGCAGAAGGTGAAACAGCAGTCTCTGCTCCTTTTAATTGTTTTACAAAGTGTTTTCCCTTCTTTTAAAAGTAATAGATGCAATTGCACAGAGACTAATCCCCCGTAAAATGTGACTTCTTTGGAAACACATCTGGTGCTCTAAAATTTATTGTTATAGACATGATACCCATCTCATACTGGTTATCTCTGTCATATGCAGGTTATCTTTGTCATTATGTCATAATCTCCATTTGTGCAAATAACAGATGAACAAAGCTTTGTTTTTCAGGTGAGCACTTGAAAATCTGTGTTTAAAGTAAAACCCGATTATACTGGTACATTACACTCATTCTTGCCATCAAACAATACAGGGTAGGCCCTGATCTCCTCTTGACCCATCTTTGACTTTTAGATCTGGGTATTAAGTAAATGTAGAGAACAGGTGAAGATATTCGGGGTGGGATTCACCACTGCTAACTGAAGGGGTCTATTTCTGAGACAGTCACACCCTCTTTAAATGGGGACAAATATGCTCTTGTGGAGCACACATCTTCTGCCCTCCTTTAGAAAAGAGTATCCACCTTGGCTGTGCTGATCTTTCTGAGATGGATTTGGATAGAGTTGAAAAGGTCTAGCTCAGATTTAGATATCTACAATGCATAAGCGATGGCAATGTAGCCAGATCAATCCCACTTGGAGTAGGTACTGCTGTAAATGACTTCCTGCAATGTGAGGTAGGGATGGGCTCATCCAACTAATTTCCCGGTGTCATCCTGTGACTCAGAAGCATTTTTTTCTGACCTCAGTGTTGTGACTACAAATTCCTTGACGTCCATAAGCTGATTGCCTATTAACTTCAGACACCTCAGTCGTGCTGGTGCAAAGATGTTCAGAAGGAAGATGTCAGGCACAATGACGCTGACCATCGACAATTGGGTCCTATTTGCACAGAAGCCCTCAAGCAGAGGTGACAGACAAGGATGCTACACCTCTCACTTAGTGGATTGATTAGACGAAAATTAGGATTTTTTTTTAAAACACCTAAGTGCTTTAAAAAATCCATCCCACAGATTTTTTTGAGCTTGGGCATCTTAACGCTACTGTGAATCTCACCAGGGGTTTGCACACATCTACAGCCGCTCGGGTACATGTGGAAAACTGGCTGGCGATTCTGGAGATTCCCTGTGGAGAGAAATCACACCTGAATTAAACTGTTACAATTAGAACCAAAAGTGGAAGGGCTGGAATACCACGTATATGGTAGGTCTTGCCAAACTGAGAATGAAATGATGAAAATCTTAATCAGTGCAATTAAATGTTTAATTGTTAATGCTTGAACTTCAAAATGTTATACTTCTATAGTAGATTCACAGGGAATGTTTTCATGTAGACACAAGCCTTTCAGAAATGCCCTATTCCAAGCTGTCAAGCCCTTCACTTAAAGTAATTTCTCTATCACAGTGCCCAAACACATACCTCTCAGGACTGTCAGCTGTGATGTCTCGTGCAGAAATATGATCTTTGGGGTACAACACATCTCGAACCAGAGATGATTTAGCTTTGAGAATTTTTAACCAAGGTTAAATTCTGTCCAGTTTCTGAAGTCAAACAGGAAAATCTGCTTTTATCTGAAAATCAGTGTCCCTGCTACATCTATGAAAACTAATCTCAGCTGTTATCCATCAGTTAGGGTGGCCAGTATAACTAGTGTACCACATAATATGAGGTGTACTTGTCCACGGGGAAGAGAAGAAACAGAACTCATTGACATGAATTTAAAATTGATTTTTTACTGAAGCTGATAAACAGTAGGGTTCCTCCAAGCTCCCCAATTCCCAAATTAAGAAGCACAGCAGACTGTCATTATGCAAACCTGCTTAAATTCAAGCCCAAATGATTTACTGACTAAACTAAGTAAAGCAAATCTTGGCTTTGACTGCAAAAAACAGATTTTTCAATTTAATGTTGAAAAAGAAAATCAAAAGAAAAGTCAGTTTGAATCATTCAGAGAGAAAGAAGTTGTATGTTTTTTTCCCTCCTGCTTTTAAATTTTGTGTAAAAAAAGTCTTATTTGGGAGATTGGGAATGGGAAGACAAAATGTTGCACGTTGCAATGCCAAGTGAAACATTTTGATATTTAAGAAGAGAAAAGCACAGTACCAGATCAGACCAATATCCTGTCTCCAGTAGGAGCCAAAAATTAATGCCTATGGAAAAGCATAAACCAATAGTTCTTCAGAATTCTCTCCCAGACTGCAATACCTTACAGCTCAGGGATTTCCTGAGCCTGAAATCATGCTTTGTATCTAACTCAATGAACAACTTCTCTGCAAAGTTGTATAGGCAACATTTGAACTCATCTAAAGTTTTAGCACTTGCGATATCAGATATCAGTGTCTGGAAACAGGGAATTCCATGGGTTGACTGCATGTTCTATGATGAGAGACTTTCTCTAGTTTGTTTTAAATCTCTGACCTGTTGTTTCATTTGATCCACCTGACTGTTGCACCAAGACAGTGAACAATCATTTCCAAATATATCCATTTTTACTTAATTAAAAAAAAAATCCCAAATATTTGTAGTTTGCTGAATAAATGTGACTCCTCTTGTTTCTTGCCATGAAATGGGAATGAGAATATGCTTGTGTCAAAACAACTTTTCCCTCCAGTTGCTGTCTGTAACCCCACTCTAAAACAAGATACTGAGCAGGGCTTTGAAAATGCCTCTAAGAGCTGCCTGGAAGATGACTAAAACTGGGCATCACCTATTGCCCCCACTGCTCTGGTGTGTATGGTGGAGCCTTTTTGGACAGAAAGCCCTGCTGTGAGGTGAAAACCAATTTGGCATCACAGCAGATAGAGAGCAGAATTCTGGTCGTGGCTGCTGTTGTTGGATGGGCAAAAGAAGCCATGTTTTAAAAAAAAGCGCTCTCTGACATCATTTTATGGGCAACGATGCCAAAGTTGGGAAATACTGCCTTTAGACTGTAGTCTTCCTGTATATTTCCTCTGGCTTTGCCTGACATCTGTGATTTGCTTTCACATATCTCACTGTTTTTATTGCGGTTACAATTTGTGACTGATTTCCTATCTGAACCTAACTAGGAACAGTGACCTTACCTCCCTAACAAGAGCATTCATAGATGTGCTTCACAGCTCAGATCTGGTAGATGATGACACGCAAAAGTGATGGAAATTATTTATTAATAAATTTTTATCTCCCAATCATTAAAAAAACTGTGCATCAGGCCACACGCATGCACACACCCCCTGAGAGTGTCTTAAATAATATCTCTAAATCAACAGTAAATATTGGGTTTTTTTTAATCTTAGTTTCCGAACCCTGAGGTGTGCTTACGGTATTTCCAAGTTTTTCTCTGATACCACAAAGTCTAAAATTTTCACAGTTTTTATCAAACAGATTTTCTGTAAACACAACATCTAGTACAGGTGTAAAAGAGTTTGGATAACCTAGGCATCAAAATTCAAAGAAAGTATTGAGTCTTTCCCAATTTAAAAATCAATGCAAAAACGTCTCCAAATGTGCATACTAACAAAAATACATGCTTGCATGTGTGCATTTTCCACTATATATAAGGGAAGTGTTTGCCATCTCTTCTGAAGGTTAAATTGTCTCACCGATCTGCTGTCAGACGTCAATGAATAAATTAAGGCAAGAAATAAGAGCTGAGCAAGTGTGGTGGAGAAGCTGCTGGGAGTGTCAGTGTTGATCTTTGTCTGTGTTGAAGAGCAAGGAAGCCCTCAGAAAGAAATGAGATTCTTGGTTCACAGACGATCTCTGTAAGACAGATATAAATTTCATTTAGAGGGTGCTAATTAGGGTCTGTTGAACACTCTGGATAAATTGACTGAGACACTAATTCAGGACTTGCAGATTTTAGGAATGCTGAGCAAACCTTTTTTTGTCCAATTTCTAGCAGGTAACCCTTATGTCTCCTAGGACCTGGAAGGCTCCTGGCCTTTGTGTGGCCATAGACTTTAGTGGTGCTACCCTACAACTAACAGCATGGCAATGGAGGAGGTGCAGAAGAGCAAACTCCCACCTGGCAGTGGATCATCTCTCTGGTAAGCGCAGGCAGTCACCAGGTTTCAGAACAACCTAATGACTTAGCCCTAGTGTTGACTAACACCATCAGCAAGAAACTCTGTCATGTGAATTTACACAAAGCATATTTCTTGGGTCAGGCATGAAATCAAAATTCCTTCAAGGAAGATGAGACTTTAAACACTTGCTGTTGGGAAAAAAAAAGTCTCCAAAGGCCTTATCTCACGCATGATACAGCCACAAGCATCTGCTTCCGTTTCAGTTTTTCCTTCTGTTAAAAACTAAAGAGAGTGTTTCCAGATCCCTGGAGCAGCTGTCCCTTTTAAGCCAGATACATAGCAATATGACACACGCTGTTGGACTGTGGATGGGAAAATGCTGTATTTATCAAAACAGACAATTTTTATCTCTTATTTTTGGACAATTGCTAGGCAAAGCAGTGGAAGTCTATTACCAGATTTTTCATACAGTATTTTGAATTCTGAGTTAGAAACTGGCAAGTGGATGTGGCATATTTCAGGAGAGTCTCATCAATAGCAAATGTGAGATGCAAATTCAACTAAAGTCTACAGTTTAATCCTCATTAAGAGACTCATTGGTGTCCACTTTATCAGGATAATGAGATAGAAAACAAGAGTCCTAAGGGAGACCTTAATTAGGAGTTTTGGCAGGTCTGTTAAAATGCATATATGATGACTGATTTGGGGGGTTTGCTGTCGTTGCATTTTGTTGCTAATATGCATTTGCAAATGTATCTTCTTCTCCTAAGCTTTAAAATGCATTTCAAGTAGCTCTCCTTATTCTATGATTTTTTAAATCCTTCCTCCAAATTCCTACAGACCTTCAGTCCCTCTGCCCAGTCAGACAGTAGGAGACAGGCTTTACTTGCAGGGCTCCTTACAAATTATTATGTGTCAGTGGTCAATATGTGAAGCAGTCTGAATCTTACAAATCTGATTAAGGATAATCTTAGGGCAAAAGCAAAGGAGAGAAATTCCCGGTCAGGACACACACACCCTGTTCAAGCTGGGGCAAATCATGTAATCTCTCTGTGTCTCTGATCCCTGCCTGTAAAATGGAAAATAATATTATGTGGATATTAGCTGCTCCTGCAAGATAAACATAACCTCATCACATCACATTCCTGTTGGACTGCAGCACATCTCCCTTCTCTGCTTTCTCCACAGCTTATGTACTGCTTGGCTATCACATAGTACTTGGCTGCTAATTTGGCCAATTAATTGTTATTTCATAGACAGGCGAATTTCCAGAAGCTGAATGACTCTGCAGTGCTCTGACCCCAGAAGCAAGGAAGGATTTTCAATACATCAGCACAGCCAGTGGCTCAAGAATGCCCCAAGCCATCAGCTGGTGGGGCCTGGAGCATATACTGGAGAAATACCTGCCTGTACCAGCCTTGTTCTTGCTGTCTTTCTCACCACTCTTTTACCGGTCACTACCCAGAGACAGGCTTCCAAATTATAGGGACATTTGGTTTGACTATAATAGTAATAAAATAAGTTTAACCTTTTACTATTATGCTAGTAATTTAATTTAATAACATTTTATTACTATACTATAATTTTATTACTATAAAACAAGTCAGTAACTTTTCCCTGATCTGAGACAAGAGAGTTCACATCTAGACAGATCAGCTTTCTCATCCTCCACAACCAATGACTGCACACGAATTTCCTACTAGGCGTGATCCCTATGTGCAAATCACCAGAGGCTATGTGGTTGTTACTGGTTGGCCTGGGCCAAAATTGAGCTGCGAGTCCAGGAACTGTTCTAGCAATTAACAGTACAATTTACCGCATGGCAGTGTTTGAACCAGGGCCTGGCTGTGCTTTAGTAGCACGGCGGCAGCCAAAGGGACCCAAATACAGACACTTCCTTTATGGTAGAATGTATGTGCGTAATACCAACAGAGAGAGATGTGCCAAACTCCAAAGCATTCGGCCTGCAGAGACTTCTGCTACTGATGCCACATCTGTGGGTTTGTCATGGTTTAACCCCGGTCAGCAACAAAGTCCCACACAGCCGCTCACTCACTCTCCCCAAGTGGGATGGGGGAAAGTGAGAACAAGTGGGATGGGGGAAATTGGAAGGGGAAAAGTGAGAACACTCGTGGGTTGAGATAAAGGCAGTTTAATAGGGAAAGCAAAAGCCGCGCACGCAAGCAAAGCAAAACAAGGAATTCATTCACTC
>NW_008824359.1:5621384-5658562 GCF_000699105.1 Pygoscelis adeliae | reverse complement strand
GTCCTTGACTAGTGTAAGCACTGCTCAGCAACAACTAAAACATCAGTGTGTTATCAACATTGTTCTCTCCTAAATCCAAAACACAGCACTGTACCAGCTACTGGGAAGGAAATTAACTGTATCCCTGCCGAAACCAGGACAGGGTTGTTCAGGACCCACAGGGCTGGCAAATCTAGAAGTGAGGAAAGTGATCCCACAGGCATGCCTTGATTGGCAGCATTGACTTGCAGAGAGAGAGAGAAAGAACAGCTGTCCTCTTCTTTTCCATTTAAAACCAAAGACAAAAGCAATGTTGGTAGAGGCTCATTTTTAAATGTCTCCTAGAGGTCGGAGAGCTCCTGCAGGATAGACAAAACCTGGGTTCTGTGCTCCTTTCAACATGGACACCAGGTTAAACCAACAGCTCTTCCAGCCACAGGCTAGGATGGGATCATCTACCTCCACCTCCTGTCAAGGCTAGAGCTCTGTGTAGAAAAGTTGCCACCCAATGACTCAGTTGCCCATAATGGAAATCTAGAAAAAAATTCCAGCAGTGAACTCCAGGTTCACAGCGATATTTATCCCAGAGCTGCAAAAAAGTGATTATGTAGGACACACTGTTTTTGTTGGCTTTTCAGGTTAGTTGGCTAAAATCATTCAGCTCAAACAATCCTTTTGTAAAGTATAGTAACTTGTCTTGCCCTCTGGACAGGACACATGAGCTCTCAGTTCTGGCTGGTCAATGGCTACTGCACTGCTGGGAATAGCTGAATGTAAGTTCCTTTCTGGCTGTGAGATGTAGGGTTTAAGGCGGCAGTCCTAAACGTATAAATGTGCAAAACAGTCCCTTGGATGAGGATGGTGCATAAGGCCTCTGGAGGGATATCCTAACTGTTTTTTTCTTGAAATAGAGAAGTTTGAGATACCAAACAAAGACAACAAGGTTATCCTACTTTTCTGGCAAGGCTCCAATTTGATAATTACTATTTCACCTATCCACATTCCCTGTGCAATTTTAATTGCAAAAGATTACATGTATGTCCCCCTTGAATTCATGGGGCGTTGCTCAATCGTGTTTCATATTTGCCACACTGCCTCCCAAAATAAAGTGAATTTTTTCAAACCTGGCAGAGCAGAGGAATGTGTACTGAGATTTTTTACCTCTGTAATTCCGTACACAAGAGAAACATTATGTCCACATATGCCACCTTCAGAAAAGATCTTTGGTACAGCGATGATCTGAGATCACAGGAAGGCCTTATCTCTTCCAGACACCTATATCAGCTTAATCGTATCAAGTGGAGATGTAATTTTTATAGCAATACCCTATTGTTATGATGCCTAATGTAGGTTTTGGTAAAATTCCACAAAAGATCATTTATAATTGTATAGGTTATTTTTCTTCTTATTTATCACCCTGAATGAAAAAAAATATATGTTTTTTCTAATGTTGATTTGCCTGATTTTTAATACAAGGCAGTATATCATGAGCTTTTCTTTATGAGACAGAAGAGTTTTATGATTCCTGATATTCTGTGCATGTGAAGTACAAACTCAGGGTTGTCACTGTTTAGTCTTGGAGATGTAGTAAAAGACATAGAACTCCTTAAGTTTTCCAGTGTAAGATTTTCAGGGCTGACAATAGCTTTCCACATGTTTTTCAGTTTTCCAACATCCTTTTTTAATGTCTAGAGATCTGAACTCAATAAAGTATTGATCTCTTCAGTGATGTGCTTGGAAACAAACTTACTGCTATTCATTACTAACCCTATGTTACACACATAAAAACATTATTCATTCTTGTCCCTTCTAAATTTTTTTGCTTGCAGATGGTGAACCCAGTCTTCAAACAGAGCCTTCATGTTTAGAAGTATGACTACATTTGCTAATTTTAAACAGTGTGTTGTCATTGAACAGACATGTTTGACTAAATATTCCAAGTCACTATACGTGACAGCGGCCAAGTATTTTTACCTCTGAACAATTTACAACATTCTTTATGGTGTATCTTTGCTTGCCCCCCAGGAACTTGCTGGAATAGTGGCTTTGTTTGTTTACAGAATTGAGGATTTTTTGGCCTATTTGGTACTTCTGGACATGCAGCAGGTAGTCAACGGTAACAGCTCCTGAATCCCAGCTGTGCCTACTAAGCACATAGAAACTGGAGAGCATCGGATCTGCTGCAGATGTTTATCCCAAAAATCCCTTATCAGAAATCCCTGCGCTACACTGCTCCTCTGACAACTCTGTTCATAGCAGAAGAGTTTTATTCAGAGCAAACTAGTTTTCCTCTGCACTACAAGCCACCCCTTGACATAAGCAGTTTCTCTCCGTCTTTAAACATCCCCATTTGAGGAACGGTATTGATAAGGTTACAAAAAATCAAGCATGGAATCACCCAGACATTTCAGATTTCCTGGAGGGTTTCCGGCAATGCTCTGCTTGTCTGCACCACATTTGACTCCATGGTACCTGAACACCAAGCTGAGTCAGAGGGACTGAAGTCGCTGATGTTTTTTATCTCTGAGAAAATACACTGTGGATGATTTCAGAATTGCCTGAGGGTCTTATTCTTGAGGTTTTAGTGTGCATCGGTTACAAGGGGAAAACAGTATTAACTAGAAACCAAACAGAAAATAACTAAACTGGGTCATTCCACAGCCAGTTATTATAAGGGCTTTCTAACCTCTCAAAGGCTTTCCTATTTCTGGCCAGACACTCGTTTTTCAAAGTGCCCCTTTAGAGAGACAACTTGCATCTTCATTTTCCAGTCCTGTCTTTCACACTTGTGTGAAAACCTTCGCAGTCATTAATCACCAGCTTGCAGCAAAATAAGCAGAACCTCTGAACCTGTCTCACACCAGAGTACCATTAAGAAAAACAATTTATCATTTAACTCAACGTTGTTCGCATGTGAAGTTTATCTCTCCTAATGAGATGTTGTTCTCCATGGGTATTTTTTTCCCCTATTTCATTATTATGGCTCCCTTTAGGCAGGTTTCCCTTGAGTTTTAATTATGAAAACAACACCTGTTTTCAGTGCTACTGTTGGAGTTTTCATCTGCTCCAGAGAAAGCATTTGCTTCTCTGTTATCTTGAATGTCTTCCACTCTGCATTGATTTCCCAGAAAATGCTGTATCGATTTTATCTTGACATTTCAGTGAATGCCTCATCTTCCTCATTCGTCCTTCTTCTGAATTTTAGAAAGCTGCACTGACCCTTGTTCGCTCCAGTCTTCCAATTAGGGAATACTTGTGATTCTCCTTTTCTGTCTTAAACCCCTGTGTGATCAGACTTTTTGCTGCTGTGCCCTGTGCTTTTTGAACCTGCTCTCCAGGCCACTAGGGAAATGCAAGGATTTTTTTCTTGGTCTTTAGTCAAACCTTAAGACCTGCTGCAATATTTCTACACAAGGATTGCTCTGCTTTTAAGCTCCACTTTAAGAGTTGTTTTCATCTGTCATGTTTGTGTTGGTTTGGATTGAAGAGCCTGGTGTTTTGCCACGTTCAGTAAATCCATCGTATCATCTGATATTAAATTATGCTTATGTTGGCTTCAAGACCATTGGCAAAATGTTTCTCCTAAAGTATTCTGGCTATATTTGGAGTCTGTGTTATTGTTATGTTAGTGGTTTATTGCACTAGAAATAAGAAATAGTGGTGAATAATAAAGTAGTTCTTACCTTCAGTATCTTCTGCCTTCATCTCATATACAATTTTTCATCACCGCTGTGGGGAAAATAGGGCATCAAACAGCCAAGAAGAATAATTTTCACTATATAATAATAAAGCAGCAGTTCAAATCTAGCAACTTATATTGAAAGAACAAAGAAAAATAGGCTTAAAACACTGCCAGGCTTATAATATTACTCATCTAGGGAGCTGGACAGAATTGGCTATTAAACAAAAGATCTATAAGGAAATGTCTGGATTCTCCTTAAAGAAAGAGAAAGTGATTTATCACACAAGCTGCTGTGTCACAGCCAAGCAATATCCTGGCCTCCAGTCTTTGACAAAGCCAAAGAATTGAGTAAGGTCTAAATCCCAAAGCACATCCATGTATGGATGGGGTTTGGGGTCCATTTTGTCCAACACAAACCCCCTAAAAAGTGAGTGACTGCTTTAAACTAGAACATTAAACCTTAAACTAGAACTTTAAGCTTCCTCCTATAGCTTATAAAGACAAATAACTGAAGTGTCAAGACACTTGGTCTTAGGAAAGGATGGACATCCCCAGAGCAGCTCTCTCAACCTGACAACAGAAGAATCAAGCTTAGACTAAATGCCTAATTTTTAGGTAGGTAAAGGTAGATTAGATGTTTTCCACCCTAAATGTCCCTGAATCTTTCTAACGGGAGTAGTTTCAGGTTTCATCATAGTCACGTTCCAAACCTGATCACTACAGCCTGGCACACTAAAATCATCACTGAAGTTTTAATGGAACACACTTTATCACCCCTTCTTCCAGCCCTCATGTAATGATTGCGTTATGAGTTAATTCCCTGTCCTCCAATCCTCAGAAACTAAACTGTAACAAAACAAATAGCTCAAGCAAACAATGTGTGCAATGTTTACTTTGTCCAATCTTTTAGGGTGTTTCCAGATGACAAAGTTAAAAAATATGCCATAACGGTTCATTTCTTTCTTTTCTAGTAGCGGTGAGTTAAATGAGCTCAATTTTCACTGTGGATTTTCTGGGTCAGTGTTACCTGACTCTTAGATACCTTGAAATACAATCCATAAGCATTTCTTGCACTGTTTGCACATAAAGAAGTGATTGAAATTAATCCACATATTAGATTTCAGATACATAAATAAGCAAACAGACAAACATTGGAAGAATGCTATAGTAAAAATTTACATTAACCTCCCTCCTTCCCTCTTTCCCACCTTCTCATCTTCCTGCTAGACTTTGTCTTTCTTGAAATCCATATAATTTTCTGTGAGGGCAGATCTTTAATTTTGGAGTTTATTTGCAGAAACCTCCTTTTGAAAGTATGTGTGTGCATATTTGTGCATATTTTTTTATAATATATAAATATATTTTGTGCATATTTTTTTATAATATATAAATCTTTTTATAAATCATACATCATGATTTGTGGGATGAGCTAAAAATATACTTTGGTTTAATTAGATCTCCATGCCATTAAAATATTCTACACCTAAAAATGATGATTTAATTATTTTTCATTTTGTTATGAGTATTTTGAAGACCTAGAGGAATAAAGGTGAGCTTAAATAACAGGAATTTTCATGAACAAAGTAACAGCTACTAAACCAAATTCATAGATAATATTTTGAAATAAGTGAATGTGGGCATAAATCTGATGGGAAAAATCATATTTAAATGATCTGGAAGATACAGGATTTGCAGCCTTTTCAGTTTATTTGGAAATACTTTGTCCTAAGTTCTCCTTGCAATCCCAATGGCAGATGGTAATTTCAGTTTAGAAATGGTCGTGAACAGCATCTTTGTATCTTTGCAAGAAACATGACAAGTTCCTGTCAAAGGTTATGAATATAAATTTAAGCCTACATTCTGATTTTTCTCATGGATGGTTCTCCCAAGGTTTTAAATTCAGGTCAGCACAAGTAGCATGAGATTTTCCTCAGCCATACAGGACTTCCTGAGCACTACATCACAATTCCTGTACTAACGCTTTTTCAGAATTGTACTAGTTTTCCAAGTCCCATCACAGATCTGCATGTTTCCCCTTCAAGGAGTTTAGCTGACAAAATTTATTTGGTACTGCAGTTTTTATGCATTGTGTTGTATTTAGCTTTCAGTGCTTGCCAGCAATGATATTTTGGGGCTAAATCTATGGTATACTAGGATTATCACTAGTATGGAGGTGGCTGAGTATTACTACTGAAAAATCATCCGAGGCTAAGGGTTTTCAGGATAAAAGAGAAGTCTTAGTTACAGCACAAAATTTCAGATCGAGTGGAAAGGCGACAAAGAGTCTTAAGGGCCATCTATTGCCTTAGATGTAATAGTAGATTATGTGGGAGAGGAGTTTGTGCAGCTGGATGATAAAAAGGAGATGAAGGACCTTGCAGTGGAGACTTGACTTTTGAGAAGATCTACAAGCTGTGGTGTTAGAAGTCTAATTTTTCCCCCAGGAGGTTCACATGTCCTGCAGCCCATGGCTCAGGTTTTTCCTAGACTATGAAAAATGGGGACGTAGTGGAGAATGAAGTGAAACAGAAAGCAAGACTGGAAGATTTCTTAGTCTTCTAAGGGTTTTTCAAGCTCTGAGCAATTCACTATAGAAGAAATTCACTTACTCTATTCATATGAATAATCTATTTTGTTCCAGTGGAAAACCCGCAGACTGCTATTTAACATGAATAAGTATAACCTGGCCTTTACCATGTTATGAATTTGCTTTATATTTTTGTCCTATTTTTTTATCTGAAAAAAAAAAAAAAATCCTAACCAGCTTTGAACAAGGAGATTCCAATGGGTTTGTTTTGGTTTTGTTATACTGCAGCAGGCAAAAGGAAGGGGTAACATTTTCAGTTATCCATCCTCCCAACAATTCGGATGACTCACATCCACAAAGTCATAGTCCTTGAAGCAATGGTTTACAGGAAACTTTGCTAAAACAACCAACCATTCGTCAAGAGGTAATTGCCAGCGTTGGAAAAACTTGCATAAGCCAAAGAAAGCTGAGGGACTTTTTATGTTGGTAAAGACTATTACTCATCGGATGGCAGTTGCAGCTTTGGAACTGCAATTGCTGCCGCGCTTTGTTAAATTTGGTACACATAAAAAAAAAATAATCCACAAACAACACAAAAGTGAAACAAAAGCCCTGCTAATGTTTAAATTTTATAGTGAGATACAGCCACAAGGCACTAGCACAGAAGAATATTTCTGATTGGCTACCAGCTGTTGAAGCTGAACAGATGAGCTGGAAAGTAGCAATTTACAAGCTATTTCATATTTAAAACTGTTAGGTCCTGTGCAAAACAATCTTTTCTCTCTGGGAAAAACAACAGAAAAAAAAAAAGTAAAAAAAAAGATCCCCAGAAGAAAGGAAACATCCACCGAGAACAGATTCTCCCAGCACAATGAGAAATTTCAGATTTGTCTTTATTCTTTCAAATACTTTATTTCTTTCAAACAAATACTTTATCCTTGCAAATGAACCAGTGTCATTTAATTATGTTAAAAATCAGACTTGTTCCTTAGAAACATTAATTACTGACTGGCTTCACCTCTGTTGTAGTGTCACAGTTTAATTTACAGCTCACTTTTTAATCATTGCTGTATTGACAGAGCTATTTTAATACAAAGTCTTCCAGAATTTCTGAATGCAGTTACATAAATTGTGATTAATTAAGCAAGATTATTGCACTTAAACTAGAATGGAAATAATAAATGTTTATTTCAGGAAAATGTAAAAGATCTGTGCAAAACCATTGCATTCTATATATAGTCCTTCATTTAACAGCTCTACAAACCTGTAAAAGTTGGTTCTTGTTGAAAACTGCCAGGCTACATACAATGAAATCTGGAGTAGTAATACCAGAGAGCTGTCAGTCAGCCATCCATCCATCTAATTGGCTTCTTACCATCTTTCCATCATGTTTTTTTTATAACTGGTCGCCTCTGGCTAAAATGTAAATCACGAGGAAGAGCCGTCTAGAAAAAGCTGCTGCTTTCTTAATTATCTGTCAGAGTATGGACCAGTGGACCCTGGGACGCAGAGTAGAGTTATGCTAAGCAGCAAGGCATCATGGGAATTGGAGTGACAGCTCATTTTCCTCCTGTGTTTTTCCCGCGTTCGAATGACAATGCAGAAATACGGGTTTTTCCCACACTTTCTCTGAACACCTGGGCCAATGCTCAGGGGAACACAAAGCCAAAACTGTCACATTTCCAGACATGGTCTTATTGCTGTCATTGTGACAGGATTGTTGACAAATGCCAGCAGTCATCTCAGCATCTTGGGAAATGTCTGCCGTGGTTGTGTCAACAGCCTGACAGAAATTGTTAATGTTTAAACTTCTTCCACTGACAGAATCCTGTCTTGCTGACAGTATTTGTCATATGAAACTCAATCTTTGTCAAACTTGCTTAAAAATTAACACTTCCTCCATTTCTTTTGTAGCTAACTGCCTGTGTGCTTTTTTTTTTTTCCTTAAGTAATAAGATTTCAACAAGGTAATATTCCACAGTCCACAATGAGTCCAAGAGCACAAGCACATTATGAACTTATGGCCAGCTTGTCCTTTTGACCTCTGCTACAGTGATAATTATGCTTTTATTCCTTGCCCATTTTTTTTGCCTTAGGAATCAAAGTTCTGAATTATTCAAGAGCCATAAAAATCCTATTTCTCAGTGTACAATGTGGAAAATCAATTAAACAGAGTTAGCTTAGCACTTATATAAAAATCAAGTTACAAGTTTGTAGACATACATTAACTGAGTCCTTCTCCAACTTTGGTTTTGAAGGTCAGTCCAGCTGGATAGAGAAACAGGGTCACTAAGACTTATCTGGAAACCTTATTCCAGCTCTGGAAACCTTATTCTTAGGATGAGTATTAGTTTGTACAAATGAAAAGGCAAGCCACATAACCAACGATGTATATCTTCCAAAAAATGGCGTGGGAGTACCATGGATCATTTAAATTTATTTGAGTGAACATGGTTGCACCCAAGAAGACCTGAACTAATCATCAATATCTCATTGGGTGCTAAGAATATGAGCGTGGAAGACTTCTGCATAATTTTATGCTTAAGTAGGAAAACTTGAAGGGCAAATGTGCAACCAGAGGTGTGGAGAGCTTCAGAATGGTGCAAAACATGATTTTGGAGCTCCATTAGGAAGAGTTTTGCCTGTGAATCCCTACTGATACCAATCCCATGTCCCTTGGTGGCTTTATGCAATCAATAGTTATTAGGGTGTCTCCTAAGTCAGTGAAAAAATCAAAGCTTGGCAGTTCACAGTGATTGAAGATTTAGCAAGAGTGATGTCCTGGATACATTTTAAAACTACGTATTTATAACTTCTCCCACTTATTGCCTTCACAGAAAATATGTAGTGGGCACTTCTCTAACCTTTGGGAAAGTGAATCAATTTCCATTAGTAATCCTTGCATAGACCTGATGTTGTGTCCCAAATGTTTAATTCGGATCAAATATTATTCTTCATTTAACTTCCTAACCTGATTTCTGTGTATTGTTGTGTCTGTCATTTTCTGGCCACTGAAAAGGACAGAAGCAATCCCTAGGCAGGCAAAGAGTTACTCATATGTAGCATTGATATAGAGAAGCAATATAATCCAAGATACTGAATGTGGGCCAGAGAGCTAAGGCTGTCTTTTTCTTCACTTCAATACTGACTCTGCTTTTCAGTGTGATTTTTTCTGGTTGCACAGGGCAAACTATTAAACTTAGGTCTCTAAAATTAGTTATAAAGCACCATACATAAGCAATTAAGTATGTGACCTGTTTCTAGAAGAGAAGACTATCTGACTTTTCCATTGCAGACAATAATGGCTAAAGGTGCTCAGCATCTCTGTGAAATAGGGTATTTCTTTAAGCACTAGGTTCTTAAACAACTTAATGGCATTTGGTCTATAGATTGAGTTTGGACTTGGTATTGTCACATCTTACTCCTGCTGCTGGGTGGATACCCTCGGTTTGGTTTCCTATACAAGGTATGAGAACAGCTAGGTACCTAAGGATGAGACCGGTAGAAGTCAGCAACCTGAGCAAGGGACTGCCTATAAGAGTAAGAAATGTGAGAGAGAGGAAGAATGAATCTGTGGTCAACAGTCCTTAATTATATCAACATTTATATGCTTTGTGTCATCCAGACCTGTTTCAGCTTCCTAGTGGCTTGAGTCCAACTGACCGGAGAGGTCAGGGAGTGAATTTGTTGTGAAATGCTGGGATTTTAGGTGCTGAACTTTCCAGCATCATGATTTGAGTAGTTTATGCTCACTGAAAGAAAAGGAGATGTTCCTGGAGAACAACCAAGGTGCTGCGGAAAAGTGGACTCCTCTTCCATTAGGAAGCAGCTGAGAAAACATTCTCCATAGTCCATTTACAGATTTAACAATTCCTACTTAAGCTTAAACATTATTTAAGAAATTATTATCTTGCCTATATCTTCATTTTCCCACTTACTAAACTGAGGTAATTATATTCAGCTACTCTGAAATATCTAAGAAATTGAGAATTATAAGATAATAGAATGACCTAGTATTGTTATTTCTTGTTTTGAAGTGATTTTGAAGTTTACCACCAAAACATCATAAGGATGTAGATTTGCTCTCTTTTGCATCCTGGGGAGTGAAATCAGTCTGAATGTGTTGGGCATTTTGAAATTTTATAAAATTTCTAGCAGAAATTGGAGATATTGAATACATAACCATGATCCGCTTCCAAGAATGAAATTTAAACACTGTTAAATTAGGACATATAAAATATTGCCAGAGGAATCCAATCTTTCCTGAATTTTGCATCGTTTAATCTCACAAAGGTTTGCTTATGCTACTATATTTGAAGCTGATTATCAAGCAGAATCAATTATCTTTTTCCAGTGCACAAGAATGATGTCAGATGAATGTAGCAGATGGTAACATTTTATATTGTCGATGTGATCTGTAATTCTAAGAAAGTTTCAGTTCAGAGATTTGAAAATTCTTTATAAAGCAATGTCACCTCTATTTTACAGGTAAAGAAACTCAACAGACCAGCCAGAGCTACAAAGGTAAGTACATAGACCACTCGCACTGACACTTAGACATATTTATGTGACTTGGTCAGAGCCATAAGGCGAACTAATTGCAGACCCAAGTTCAAAATCTCATGTGTCCAGAATCTTACCCTTTGCATAATGGAAACAATCCCATATGTGTCTGTCAAAAAGCATGCTAGAGAGTTTGAAACAAATCCATCCTGCCATTCCTGAGTTAGCTCTGGGTGAAAGTTATGTGTATCTGTATAAAACAAAATTCTGGTAATAAATTTGTTTGGTTTTTTAAGTTATCTCTGTCAAAAAGAAAAATTTGAAGGTTTAAACTTGATTTCCAATTATTCATTTATGAAATATTAAATTTGACTGGAATAAAAAAGGGTTTTGACTGAAAAAAAGTAGGCAGTGCTCTGTAATTCCATACCAGACACGAGCAATGAAAAAAACTTGAGCTACATAGATGGGGTCCTATCAGATGTAAGATGCAAAATTCAGGACTGCAATGAAAGATTTTGGATCCACACAGGGTTTATCTGGAGGCTGCTTGGAAGTCGGCGGATTGAAAGACAGATATTGAAAACTTAAACTGGCTCTTTGTGTTCCTTGGCCAGCCTTGCAGCAACCTATTCTTCCCCAAACCATGGCACGTCTGTGCACAGCTTCTCCAAGTGATCACCTGCACTGAGTGCAACTGAAAATCCTTCATTCTCCTTGACACAACTGAGATGATGTAAAGAAGAGAAGAGAGTCGAAAAGCCTATGAGAGCAGAGCAGACCACAGACTATGCAGCCTGAGTCCTGGGCTAAATAATTATCTCTGGGTATTGTATTATTTGCATAATTAAAAAGTTTGGCTGAATTTCCGACACGCTGTCTCCTACATCAGGGAGGTGGTGGGGGCGAGTTAATCAGCAGGAGGAAAGTGAAGGTTAATGAATTGTTATTCAGATGGTGCAGGCCCTGTGAGATTTGTGGATAATTGATACCATTTGGGAGCTAAGGCAGAGTGGAAGACGAGAGAGGAGCTGCCGCAGCAGCTAGACTGGAAAAGAGCAAGCAAATGATAACTTAGCAATTATCATTTTGATGGGTTTGTTTGTCTTTTTTTTTAACTTCTTTCTCTGTCTCGCTCTCTCTTTTTTTTTTTCTTTTCTGTTCCCCCTTGAGTTGAGTGGAATTAAGATGGATGCAAAAGAATCATTCAAAAAAAATTAAATATCTGGCAAAGGCAATGGCCTTTGAAATCTCAACTGGGAAATTGTCATATGGAGGGTGGAAAAGATAATTTAGCGTGAGCTGGAAGTGTGGTAGCAGCTTCAGGTTGCAGAGGTTCCTTTGACTTCAGCATGGTTTTTTTCCAGCAAGTGAAAATCCCTTTCTGCAGAAGTCCAGGGTAAGTCTTGTACACCATTAGCCAGCTATCACTTATTATTCACGCTGTGAAAACATCTAGAGGACATGAACTCAAGCCCCACTGTATTCATCATTGTCCAAAAAGCTCATATCCCAAGGACCCTACCTTTTTAATCAATAAATCACCATGAGAAGAAACCCACGAGGTGACGTGTAGTACCTAAAGCTACAAACAGATGAGTAAAAGAAGCCGCATTTCCTGAACTGGGCCATTGTAAATCATGAACTTTAAACCATCCTTCTGAACCACGTTGCAGGGGTTCACCAAGCTGCCTGCGTTTGCCATCCTAAGGAAGATATGAGAAACACCACTAAAAGATTTCTGTCCAGGGACAGCTTTCAGATGACTGTGATTAAAGATTGGCAAGATGGAGGTCTTGTCCGTCTTGGACAGGTCTCCTGTCCAAGAAAATTATTTATAATTTAATTGAGAGAAAGCTATTTCTAATTTAAGCTACTTATAGAAAAAAAAACCTTATAATTTAATTCAGGTAATATTCTATTACTGGAACTCTTTAGGGACCCAAAACAAACCTCAGGAAGCTCCTTGACACTGGTTGCCTACCAACATCAGTTTGAGACATTTCACAAACACATTTCAAATGCTTATTTTTGGCCTACAATCAAAAACATATCAACAAACATGTTGATTTTTTATCTGTCTAGAGACAGAACAAAAAGCGATTCAGCAGCAGTGCTGTTCTTGGATAAAACTGGAAAGTTTAATGTATGGGACATTCTGACATTTCAAAAAAACATTGCTGTGGATCCCAGATAACCTGAATGGGAACCTGTCTATTCTCTGCTTCTCCCTCATCAAAATCAAAAGGTTTGGGGTGGAATATTTGGCCTTCAATGAACGAGCATTTTGTGAAGAAAACTGAGGTCTGTGCTGCAGACAGAGAGTTGGAGAGGAAAGGCTGCTCAAAGCAGGGTAGGGATAAATTGCTTTTGTTTGTTGCCTTTTATTTAGATGGAGCCTGAAGCTTAATGGTGAAAATCACTTGGTGAAAATAATCTAAAAATTATTTTTCTCTGCCTCTAAGACACCTAAATGGCAAACACGAGAGCTGTAGATACAAACAGATTAGTACTATGTTTGAGAGAGAGTCCAAAAAGTTTTAATAGGATGTCCAGTGTGACAAGGAGGTTATACAATGGCTTCAACATATGGGACTAGTCAAAAGATGGGCAAGGCACTTCAGAAAACTCTGAGATTTAGTCTGATTTTAGGAAAAGCTAATATATATAATGTATATATTATGCCTAACATATTAGTAAAGCCTAGTCTACACATCTCCTAAGAAGAAGAAGAGTCCAATACATCAGCATCTTACTGGGACAGAAGTGATACTTTCGTTATGGTATCATTAATTATTGCCTTCCTAGAAAATCTGCATTTCGCTACAAGTGAAAGATTGCTGCAGCCCCTAAGCATTTTGGTGCTCATTCTAGGTTCTGCAGCAAACCTCCACAATTTTGGCCCAAACGCATAAGTTCAATATGATATTTATTTGTACTTTGTTAATATTTCCCATCCCTTCCACTCGTGTTAGTCTAGAACAACTCCATTTTCCTGTTATGTCCCACTGAATTGATCTTTTCCTTTCTACCTTGCCTGGCTGTCTTTGAACTCTTTTTTCTTTTCTCTTTTTTCCTTTTCCTTCTTTTTTTTTCATATTACAGGTTCCCGTACCTTTGAGACCTTAGCAACTTCAGGAAAGTTTTATTTATTTATTGAATAAAAAATTCAGTGGGAAAAGAACATACACTCACACGTACCTGTATAGTGGGAAGGAGAGGGGATGCAGAATCTAGGGCACAGCTTGCCGTGATGAAAAAGATGACAGGTGCCCCCCACTGCAAGGGTGGGACTGAGAGACCGTGGATTGAATTTAAGGAGGATGCTAGTGACTTCAGGGAGAACTCTTCCACCTGCAATATTTCCTTGTAATTAAAATATACAGCACACTGCTGAAGCTAGTTATAGAGACAGGCAAGTGTGAAAATTAATTCAAGAGGCAGTTACACAGATTTTGGGTGAAGGTCTGAATAATGAAAATAGCACTGCTAGGGACATATTTTTGGCTGATTCCAGTGCTGAAATACACTGTAATGTTGGCTGATCTCAATTTAATACAATCCTGAAAGCAGGTGTCCTTGATGGTGCTTCAAGACTTCTTGCAAATAACTCCTTATGTTGCCACTTTTAAAATATGTGGGCAGTATTGTTGGACACAACTCACAAACACAAAATAAATGAAAAAAAAAAAAAAGACATAGCATTTTGCATTGAGGAGTGAAGCATATAAAGTAACTGGGTTATGCTCTAACAATAAGCATAGTGGAAAATATAGCTCTGCAAATTTATCAGGGGGACTGAAATAAGAGTTAAATGAAAATTTCCTAGATTGATAAATATGCTCTGGATCACACGGATGGCAGCAGTGGTCAGAGTGGAAGACTGGATGTAGACAGAGGGAGTTGATGACTCCTTGATATCTCCCTGCAGTCCATCATATATAAAATATTGGTGCTTTCCCTCTGTGTCTTGTGTTCCTATTTTTTCTGTCAATCTTTTGGTGTTACTGCCTTTGACCCAGGGACTACCTCCATCCTAATAGCAATTTTTGGACATGGTTTAATTGAAGAGACAAAGGCATATCAAATCCTTGTGCTCAGAAGCTGAAACCTGAAAAACATAAATTTAAAGACAAGGAAGCTTTCTGAAAACCAGAGATATTTAAGCACCATTACCAAAAGGCTGGAAGAATCGTTGTCACTTCAGTTTAGTAAGTCCAGCCAAGCTTGAATTTTCACATCCATGTTTAGCCTTCTAAAACTTGTGTGCTCGGTTTAAGCTAATTATGGATATTTCTTCACCTTTAATAAAATGGGGAAGCTCCCAGGGAATATTCTACATTAGACATTAAGTATTCTGTTATGCTGAATAACTCTCTCAAGATGGCTTTTTTTCCCCATTGACTAAAGAAATGGCTTACATATTCAGCTTAACTTTTAGACATCCAATATTAAGTGCTTTGAATTAGGTAATACATTCCTGTATATCTGATTTGTAGTCAATTAAAAGTATGTAGATTAATCGTACCATTCTACCATCTTCAGTAATAAATTTATTATTTCTGTTCGTTTCTTTATCACTCTCTATTATTGTTTATGATAGCAAATGCCTGGTTTCAAAAAGAAGCAGAATTCAATGTGATCCTAAGCCTTGATTTCTCCCAGAAAGAATACGCTGAGATTTGCTGCAGCAGATGCTATCACTGACCACTGAGCTAGAAACTTTCTACTTTGCGGGTCTAGTGCAAAATTTAATCCAATCTGTTTGGTTAGCAAAACCCAAGCAGTTGCAAAGCATACTCATCTGTTCTTGAAGTTATTAAAATAGAAAGGATTTTAGTGTCTGGGGGAGCTGAGCTTTCCGGAAGCCACGAGGGATATCTGTCCTTCTGATTACAGGAGGGTAGATAATCTTATACCATGACAATATCTTCTGTCCCCGTTGGTGGAAAAGCAGGAGTGGAAGAGGTGGAAGTCTTCACAGACTTTTTTGCCTAGCCTACTGCTTTACCCCAAAGAATATTTCTTCTGCATCGACAGCTGCACAGTAAAAGCAACTCCGTCTGTTAAAATATGCAAATGACCAGCATGCATCTTTCCTCCCTCTCCTACTGGGCAGGGAATTCTGAATCTAAATTTATGGCGGAGAAAAACAGAGAATCAGAGTGAAGTGAATCTCAAACCGAGGGACTGCAGTGCATTTGGTTGGATATTGATTTCAGCAAAGGAAAAAAAACAAACAGGGAGATACATACTGGTTCTAGTAAAGAAATGTTTCAGCTTAGATTGACAGAATCAGTGGACAGGAGAGAAGGTCACTGAATTAGGGGACAATTAACAACTAAGTCATAACACTGAAAGATCTTTGAAAGAAAATTTAATTTAGAGCTATGGATAAAAGTACACTGAAAGAGAACAAAAGTAAACTGGTGAAAGGGACTGAGCTGAACAAGAAAATTCAATTTGCCCTAGAAGACAAGCAGGTTTTCTTTATTTATTAACTCAAAGAAGAGAGCAACATTAACTCCACTTTCCATTTGTTGTGTGTTCGTTAGTTTTGCCTTTTGGTCTATTTGTTTATGCTTAATGTAGACAACGATTTAGGCAAGGTAAGGGTACCTGGTCATAACAATTCGAGACACCCAGTGCTGGCCTACCTTTACAGCCACTAAGGATGGTATCTGACCTCAGCATTTATTCAAAACAAGACTCTATTCAAAATCTTAGCTATAAATTTTAATATTTTCTGAAAGAAGTGAAGATTAGAGATCTGTCTTTGAGATGGATCCATTACAGAAAAAGGGAGGACTTCTTAAGAAGATGGGTTGGGAAGAGTATCATGGTGTGTGAGCACAAATCACTGAGGAGTTGAACTGTGGTTTTAGAGATTCGGATAGCTGAGATGCCTATTTCTTATACTGTATTTTCTAGGTTGTCTTCCTTCTTAAGTCAAGTATCTTATGTTTTCATACAGGACCAGTTCCACTGCTCTCTGAACTTAGCAGGTGAACAAAGGAGAAAGCTAATAATCAGATTTGAGGTTGTTTTGAAGGTTGATATGTCTCTTCTTGAAAAAATCCTAAACTTACTCTGCTGAATTACAACTACGGGGAAGGGTTGGTCTCTCTCTAATGCTGGGGTACTTAGCATTCCAAATTCAGATCTTTATTCAAAGAATAATAAATGAACAAGCTGGACCATGTTATTAATACATCTGACCACTCAGCGTAAAGTTATATCACACTTGGTTTCATAAATAAAGAAGTTCATTTTCTACTGTTCCATACTGAACCTTTCAGAACTGCCTCCTAAACCATCCACTAAATGAATTCGGCTCTTGATATTATCCTCTTTAGTCATATCTCAGAATCAGCTTCCCAGAGTCACCTTTCTTCTGCCAGTCTCATTCTGTAAAGTTGACCAAGAAAATCCAGGCTGGTTTTCTTGAAACCATTTCACCCCCTTCTTATTTTCTGTAACTGTCTTTTTCCAGTTTCCTCCAATCCCTCTATACTTTCCTTCAGCATGATTTTTAGAAGATTTTTATCTTTAGACCCTAGGTCTCAGTGGGTGAAGGGGGAAATGCCAGAAGATTCTGTCTTTGTGTCCATGGTCATTTAGACACCTTCTCTAGTTAGCAGGAATAGAGAGAAAGAGAATATTGCTACAGAAATATTTGATGCTTTCTTAAAATTGTTATCTAAGACATATATTGCTCCCTGGATATATCACTCCCTAAGAGTGCTTTGTCTTAGCTCCTTAGATGATTGAACACAGTCTAGCTGATTCTGTGTCTTTGGGGCATTTTCTATCCACATCTCAGTAGAGTTCTGGATCAGAACAAGGGTTTCTGATCCCTATAGTAATAAATAAACTAATGCTAGTAGGTTACACTTTAGTGGATTTGTATAAATGAAAAGGAATGAAGATAATCTGACAAAAAAAAAAATCTTAAAGTTCTTGTTCCATGATACAGGTCATTCCTTTCATTTTTTTTTCTTCCTAATGAATTCCCTTTCAACCTCAGTCCAGTCATGAAGTATTGGATTTGTGGACCTGTTTTACAGATGGAACAGCAACGGCATAAAATCTATACAGCTGTGCATGCAGTATCTGGCAGAGATCCGGCTAGTTTTCTACTTGCCAGCAAGCCACATTTTTGGCTGGAAGAACCGGAGTAGTTCCAACTTTATTGGCCATAATCACACCAATACTTCCACATTGTAGTGACTGGTGCCAAAGTCATTCATGTTCATTTCACTCCCTAGCAATGACTATGTAATCTAATTTCATTGTCCTTCGAAATTATTATGTGCATAATGCTGATGAAAAAACTTTGCTGACATATAGCATTTTTCATCAGCAGATCTCAAGGATCTTTGCAAAGGAGGTCAGTATTTTTATGCCCAATAACAAATGGGAAAACAGGCATAAACAGGTGAAGTGTGTTTACTAAGGTTTTATTTCTTTCTAAAATCCAAAAAAACTGAGAAAAGAACAGAACCCAATTTCCCAGACTACATCTATACAAATAAACAAGCCAGCTCCAAGTCATAGACTTGAGCTGGGTCCCACAGTCTTCCCACCATTTGTTAGCATGTTCCTCAACACAGCTTTGGCTGGTGCCAACTAGCACTCCATAATGCCATCACCCTCCAGTGAAAGGTCCATGGCCCATTTTATTTGCTGGTATAGACTCATCCCTTAATGCAAATCCATGCCTCTCCTCTTGAGGACGCCTTATCTCTCTACATAATCAATGCAATCTTTTGCTTGTTGTGAAATAAGCATTAGAAGTTTACCAACTCTAACTGATACATTTGTTTGACTTTGCTAAACATGGTTGACTTTGCTAAACATGGTTGACTTTGCCAATGCTGTCACACATTTTATTAACTCAGATTTCAATCCAGATTAATGACTTTGAGTATAGGAACACTGGTTTAAAAAGAAAGAAAATGAAATATTAACCATTGTTCTTGTCCAATGTGGAAAGCAAGAATAAAAGACGTTGGATCTATAAGGTGAGATCCCATTAGAACTCAGCTCCCAGTTTTGCTGAGGAAACAAGAGGTGTGTGTGAATATATCTTCCATGTGGGAGGTAGGCAGCAGGCAATTTTAGAAATGAAGATGGAATACCTGAAAACAAGAGCTAAATTAATTCCTGAAAAGGCAAAGTGTCCTCTCACTGACAGTGGCAAAACAAGGTACAAGTAGCATGAAAGGCATCCCCTGGGATCCGTACCTTTTCCCCCCACCTTTCCTAATAGCTATATATTTTTAGTCATACTGTTCAGGAATTTTATAACTGAAGCTTTTTTTTTTCCCCCCTCATCAGAATATTAGGATATGCCAATTTTCCAGAAACAAATCTTTCAGTGTGTGAGAAAGTATAATTTTCAAGGATTTTTTTATCTCAAGAGCATTCCAAACTGTGAGTTAATTTGCCACTTAAGAATGTGTAAAAAAACCTGGTTCTGAAACAAAATGTTTTAAAATGATGAAAATAAACATTGATTTGACCTGATCCAAAATAGTTTCTATTCTGTTTTATTTTGTCTAGTGAAAATATTTGTTATTTCACTCTCTCATCTTGTACCAGAATTGGAAAAAAAGTGTGAAAATGCAAAATTATCGTGGTTTAGAGGCTCTTTTCTGCCAGTTCTGATTTTGAGTCATTCACCTCTGTCTCACTGCCATGAGAGAGAGTGTAAAGAAACCCCATGAAGTCTTAAATATTCAATATATTTTATATGGATTTAGGAGAGCACAGGCCAATTCCACCTGCTGGGGACAGTTGCTCCTGGGTTTCCACAGAGGTATCACATAATAGAGTGGGGGCAAAGTCCACTGCTGAAGCTCCATTTATATTATCATCAAAATATACTCAGAATAAGGGAGATAAGTAATCCTGAATTGCTTTGTCAAGGTGTTGGGATATTTAAAAAGAACAGCTGACTGCTTTGAATTTCTACTTTTTTTTCTCCTGCAGAACTGTGTGGGATGTAAATTCATTCTCCACATCTGAAGGGTGCCCTCCAACTCATAATTCTTCTATGCCTTTATTTTGTATATATATAATAGCAAGGCTGATAGTTCCTTGGTCTTACTCAGTGTTCATCTTTTCTATTTTAAGAAAAAGGTTACCATGACAAGAGCTGACTCTTTTCATGCTCCTGTTCTGATAGTTCCCCAGTCTCAAGGACACCAATATAAATACAATCACAGGAGTGTTTAATTGTGATAAAGCCTCATAATGGTAACAATAAGATATTTCAGCATCTTAGCCTTAGGCCATGATTACCAAGTTTAGTTGACTAAAGTCACATGTTTAAGTCTACAGAAAAATTTCTTATGAGTAACCATATAGAAAATGCACACACCTTTAACCATCACAAAACATGTGTCAGTAAGTGGAAGCATTGTCCACTCGCTCTTTCAAAACATCATACAATTTACCAACGCTTTTCAGGACTGCATGCAAGGCAAATAGTTTTCTTTGCAACACTTTCATTTTGGTTTAAATCTTAGCTTGGTTTTGAAATACAATGGCTGTATTCAGTAAACTGTAAGCACTGTAAATTGTTTGTCTAGCATATAACTTTAAATGTTTGAGGTTAAAGATCTAAACCAGCAGAAATAAATCCTGACATTATCCCTAGGTTTTTATGCAACTTCAACATTTTACGAACATTCTTCATGATTACAGGAATAAATAAGAGGCAGTTTTAGAGGTTTTAAAAAAAGATTACTTCATTTCATTAATACAAAAAAGAATTTTCACTATTTTCTACATTACTGAATACTGGTTTCCATAAATCAGGCAGGGATTTGTACCTTAAATCTTATGGCATCCATTCCTATTCCTCAGCAGAAACATCACCGTATCTTTTATTTTAGATATGTGTGAAATGTGTGTCTAATGTAGAATCACATCATTTCCACTTTCAAAATTACATCAAGGTTCACATTTTTAGGAATACAATACACTGTGGGTTTTTTTTATTATTATTGGGTTTGGTTTAATCTCAATTCTTTGCAATCAATAGGCATTTTGCCACTGACTTCCTTGAGCAGAGGATCAACCCCTCAAGCAACAGTAGTATCTGGCGTCCTTTCTGAGGTTAACCCAAACCTTCCATTGCAATGGCCTATTAACCACAGGAGAAATAAACAAAAATACAAGTCCATCTCACAGTTCAAAGAACTGCTTAAATAGGGGTGATTTTACAGAATCTCAGTTTCAGCTAAATGCACCATGAGATTAAAAGGCGGCTTTGCCAGAGCAATTGCTTTGCAGGTACTTCATCCGACTGTGACTTTGCGAACTTTGCTGTCGGTTTACACACTCCGTGGCTTTAAGTATTTCTGAAGTACTGTACGGTAATAATTAGCAGCCAGAGGCAAAATAATCATTGCTAGTTTCATTTAATGCTAAAGCCAAAACTAGTATATTTTCTGTTGGTTGAAATGTCAGACCTTATCTGCATTATTCTAAGATCAGATGGAAAAAATGTGCTTTTAAACATGGTTCTGAATAAGACTCCATCGTTTGTAAATATGTTAATCTGAATGTAAGGTATGCCTTCTAGTGGATAGAGAGGTACATTTGAAATAAGCAGGTTGAGCTAATATATCAGCATAACTGATATATGAGGAAATGTTAATAAGTAAATCAGAATTAAAATTAACAAATTGAATCAATGGTCAATTAATTTAGGTAAATATTAATATTTTAGGTCAATTACATTTGTGGGAATTCTTTAGCTGAAAGAGGTTGATAATGCTTCTGAGCAAAATTTTTAAAAGAGCAAAAACCAATCAGAGAAGGTGTTTTCATTAGGCCCATGCCATGTGAACCCCTTAACTTTCCAAGACTTAAGCCCTCTTTTTGTGTCTAGAGATTCTTAAAAAGTTGTTCTTAAGTGTTTTATGAACACTTGAAATCTCATCCGTGCACGTTAGAAAAGCTACACAGAAGTGCAAATCTTCCCCCAAGCGTTTTCAATGATGCGTATGATTTATTTTCCTCCCCATCACAACACGGGAGCCATTTGCCATCTACTACTTACCAAGAAAGGTCTCATCTAAGTTATGGTAAATGGACAGTGAAGGATGTCAAACAGCCAACTTCTGCTTTGTTGTTTTTGTTGTTTGCAGAGCTAGAACATCAGAAATGGCTGAACAGATCAGATTTTTTTTCCTTTAACTTTTGAAAAAAGAAAAAGTTGTTCATCTCAGACCTTGTATGCCAAGTTTCAACAAGGAGTGAATTTTTATGGTCAAATTACAAAACCCTGAAAATAGGAGTTTATAATGGAAACGCTGATACAACCGTAACTATTGTATTGCAATTGCATCACTATAAGAAAATTAGTTTAGATAATATACCCTTCTGGAATGACTGCAGTTCTAAACGATCCTGCATCTCCATAAATCTAAGCTAACTCAGTAATTCAAAATTACTAAGATTTAAGTTTAGTACCAATAAGCAATAAACTTATGGCTATTGCTATAATAACCGCTGGTCTGTGCTCCTTTATTTCACAGCAGGTGGTCTTTGGGCTGGTTTGCAGCCTGAATGAAAATACTTCCAACTAATTCAAAACTAATTCCTGAAGTTGAGTGGAGGCACATTTCCAAAGTTTCTCACAATTCCCTTTCACTAACAAAGAGCTTGATGTGTGGGTGTTGGGTTTGGGTTTTTTTTTTTTGCTTTCTCCTTTTCTCTTTAATCAGTGCCTAAGCATATTGTCCCTTTTTACACTGTTTTATACTAATATATTATATGATGACAGCTGACTCACTGTATTTCTGCAAACTGTCAAGGGAAATTCACTGAGGAACACGTAAGTTCCTCTAAAAACACTGTGTCTCTTTACATCATCTTGCTTCCCCCCCACATCCCCTATACATCTAATATTCCAAATGCTAAAATCTCATGCCTGATTCTTCTGTCAGACTTAGCAGCTTTATGTGGGCATGACTTTAGTGACTGATTCAGGCCAGCAGCAAGCAAGAAGAAAATGAGGTTAATAAAGTCTCATCCCACAATTTACCAGAGTCTGAAATCTCCTTTTCCTTGGACTATGACAAAAACAACACCCAACTTGCCTTTCATGTAGGGGTGAGGCATGTCCCTTTCTGCTATGGGCTTGATCCTGTTGATGATATGTCTGGCAGTACCGTGTCTTTGTGTGAGGCAGGGGGCCCTGAGTTCGGCATGCAGTATAAGCTGTGACCTGGAGATACTTCATCTTCCACAGATGACTGTCAAAATGTCATGGTCCGCTTCTGAGCCTGGATTTACATGGTGTGAGCCATCCATATTCTGCCTATGTACATCTTTGGCACTTCCACTCTAGATTGTTCATCTTGGCCATATTATGTAGATCTGATTTATAGTGTTCATTCTCCTGTCCTTGCCTCACTACCTTACTACCTTACTGGCCTTACTACCACCAGTGTCTCCATCACCTTCTTCCAGAGTGACAATGAGAAGACAAGAGCTCTTGGTGGTCTTACTTATTCTTCCCCACCCTTTAGAATCAGAATCATAGAATAGTTTGGGTTGGAAGGGACCTTTAAAGGTCATCTATTCCAACCCCCCTGCAATGAGCAGGGACATCTTCAACTAGATCAGGTTGCTCAAAGCCCCATCCAGCCTGACCTTGAATGTTTCCAGGAATGGGGCATCTACAACCTCTCTGGGCAACCTGTTCCTCTGAAGATCTGTCAGAAGCAAAATGAACAGGCGCTACCTGCAGACTGCATTTTTGTCTTCTCCTTACTCTTGCTGGGATCCAGCAACAAACTTTTGATAAAGCAGTTCAGGTATTTAATCCTTGAAGAGGAGAAATTTTAAAAAATGGAAACAAGCTCATCCGATGAGCCAGCATCCGAACGCTGCCAGAATGCTGCCTCTCAGCCTGTCTTCAAAGGGGATCCTTAACTAGCTAGAAACCGAACAGGGGATATAATATTTTGTTCAGCAGAACCAAAACAAACCTACCAGGTACAAAACAATGTTCTACTGCAAATACTCAGTTGCAATTTTAAAGTACTCATGACTCTTTTAAAATTAAGTATAGACAGATAGATAAAGTTATGTCAAATTTATAAAAACACTTCAATCCTCATCTGCTTTGGCTGAGGTTATGTTTTTAACAAGTAGCTGGTAATTACAAAAAAAGGAGTGAATGTACATTGGGTTCTTTTGCACTGCAAGAGCTTGTTAAAAAATCTGCATGTTAACCCTTTCCAAACTACTATCCACTCATCCTGGGCACCCATTAACTTGTTCTCTGGTGTCTGGAGGTGAAGAGCTACTCCATAGTTCTGAAGTTTGACTCCAATATAAGCAATATATCAGACGTATTGTGGAGATACACCGTACAAATGGTGGAGACAGTTTGTTCTGCAGTTGCATGGTCTTATCTTCTTCCCAAAGCACGTGCTGTCAGCCACTGCTGGAGACGGTGTTGAACTAGGCAGATCTTCTGTAAGACTCACCCATGCATGCAACAAATGAAATTTGGTATCTTTAGAAATTCACTCTGTTAGTTTTCAGCTGAATCAGTTCCCTGATCCAACTCACAGTGCGGCCACACAAGCACACATGCTGGCATGAGGGAGGGTGTGAGAGTAAAGAGCCGGGGGATAGGATGTTCTGGCAACAGTGCTGAGCTGTGTTAACTGAAGTGATCGTGGAGTTACTCATTTTTCTGAAGCGAGCTTATTATACAAATCTTACATGAGCTAGACAAGGTCTGTATCTTTGTCAATAAATATTAGGGGCCACATAACATGGAAAGGTAGAAAAGCTAAGGGTCAACACAATTTCCATTTTACTAACACATGGTCAGCTGCAGATCATTCTACTGTTCATACTAAATCATGAAATAATGTCCCATTTTTGCTTTAGTGAATTACAATATTTATTTCAATCTGGTGAGATATAAAAAGTCAAACTCTGTTCAGCTTCAATTTTGAGTTTCTCTGAACACTTCTGCAAATGTTTAATTTGGGAGACATTTCATTCTATCACTTGTTTTACAGCATAATTTGAAAAAACTATAGAATTTATGCCAATATAATGGAGGGCTGGGAATGCTCCAGGTAGCAATTTTCAGAAAAGAACTTTTAAAGATATGGAGTTTGTTTGTTTATGATGGAATAAAGTGTTGGGTTAATTCCATTTTTACAAATCAAGATATCAGACCATTTTCAGACATTGGCACTACTTTTCAAAGTCTCTGAAAGCTTAATTCCTGCACCTCTTATCTAAGGCTACATTTGAGTAGACCTTGTTAGACTCCATGGAAAGAGTTGAAGAGATAACAGTTGGGCATTAAAAGGGCAACTCTATTAAAAGAGGACTCATTCTCTGCACCTGTGCTGCTTTCCCTTGTTGAACTATAATAAGACGTTATCCTTCTCTCAATGCCTTTTTTCTTCCCTAGCAGGATGAAAAATTGGGGGGGGGGGGGGGGGGGGAAATAGAGAAAAAACTAGATAATTTAGAAGATCGATACAAAAACACAAGTAGGAGATTTGTGTAGAAATACAAGAGTCTACATAATAGCTGAGGTGAATGGCAGAGAAACCCCTAGGCTGGGATATGCTCCCATGCATCTTCTCATTCTCAATAATGAAGACATTTACAAAGACCAACTGTCAGTGCCTAGCTTGTGAGCAAAAGAGTCTGAATTCATCAAATAAAAAGACAAATTCTCTACTGATGGAAAACCACAACTCTGTTGACTTCAAGTCAAACTGTGCCAACTTGTGAATTTATCCCAAACTGCTAGCTCGGTTCTCTTTGGTAATGACCTTGAATAGATTTAAATTGGTGTGAAATAGATGAAAAATGGTCTGTAGCCTGTTATCAGCGCATTTCCCTACTCCCAGCCTTTAATCCCATGAGAGTAGCAGAAGTGAAAAGGTTTCAAACTTCTTATGAAAATATTTTTCCACCATGCCTGTTCCCTAGCCCTGTCTGTTCTCCTTTCTCTCTGCATAAGCAGTTTTAGACTTTATTTAAGTGTCGCATTTCCAAGTGTTCACGACTCTGTACAAAGCTCGTCACACATCACTCATGCCTTATTTCACGGGTTGAGCTGGTAATTAGCATATTTCACAATTAGCCAGTGTATTTGCTTTGCTAATTTCATTCCATGATGAAGGTGCTAACTTGGCGTGAAGCTGTAATGTACTGGTTGATTTATTAAGCTTCCTCTGATGGATGAAAATCACATGCTGTGCCTTTACTGTCGGGGAAAGTTAACAACATCCATTTGTAAGAGATGGTATTTGAAAAGTGATGTTGGTGTGATTGAATGTGTGAATCTGTAATGAAGCCAAGTCAGATAGCTCCTTCCCGATAAAGTAGTATTCAACTTCTGTGGTGGCTCCTTCGTGAAACTGGGCTTTTCTGCCCAGATTCTTCCCCTAAAGTATGCAAGTACCAAATACTCATCAGGTATTTAGCATTCAGGTTGCTGCAGATGGAACCCGACAGCTGTAGAAGAGTTAAGTGTCCAAACCCTCTGAGAGTCTGCTTGCTACATTGTGTACCGATAGGACAAAGCATTTGCTGTTCTTTTCATAATGAAGCTCCACATAAAATGCATGGTTGACCAATCAGTCAATTTATTTGTCAGACCACAGGCTTTCAAAGCAGTCCTTTTGAGGAAGAACTCCCTGGTCCATGACCTCTGGTTGTGAAACCCGACACGGTTATGTCCACATACTCTTCATCTTTCCAAAGAAAAAATTGACTTTGTGGTTATAACTGTAATATTAAACTAAGCAATGGCAGGGCCCATTCTCTGTCCGCAGAGCCCACGGGTAGTCTGCCATGTCCATACTATGATACTCTCTTATTCTCAGAAAAAAAATGAGGCTGCATGCAAGCTGTCTGTTGTCCCTGGTCATTGTTAACCCACAACTGTATAAGGCCACGGTCCTCTTTAATTTGCTAATATGAATGTACTGTGCAGTAGAGTACAGTTAGTTATCCATGGGATCTCTCTATAATTTATGGGAAGATATGACATGTCTGGAGATCAAAGCAACATGACCTAATACAGCAAAACTTAAAGGAACCTGTGATCGTGGTTTACAATTTTTATGTAAAAAGCAGCTATATAGATTACTCATGATCTTCACCAGGATAGACACAGCTCCAGACAAAATGGGAGAGGTGTCGCATAGGGAAGTTTTCTGTGGTTTCAATGACAAGTATGTGATGTGATATAGGAATATATATGGTGCTGGCCAGTGACAATGGGAGGAGCGGTTAAAGGCTCTTTTCCCTCTGTTAATTCTGTATTTTGTTCTTTTAGGATGCAAAGGATTTTTTCTACTCTAATCTGTTTGGTTAGCCAGTCTGTCTGTATTAAAACTTTTTTGTCCACAGTTTAAATATCCCTGATACTAGCACATCCCAGAGAGGATCCACACACTTCTGAAGTGATGGTCCTTGTGGAAGGATCCCTGTTCCCTTCACACTATTCTGTGGCCTGTGATTGGGGTATTTTAAGTCTGTTCTCCTTTTTACCTTCCAATGTTTCCCTTGATTTTAACTCCCCTAAAGATTACATGTTGTCTGGAGAAATGCTTTTGATAGAGCACTTTGAAACTTCTAATGTTTGTATGCCCAGAAAGAACAGATTAAGTTCAATCTCTCTCTAAAGCCGTCGCATTTTTAGCTTATATCTGCATTTGCTCCAGTGCATCAAATATGAACTATTGACAAGTCCACATTAACCTGTCTTGTCAGCACAGTTTAGGGTTTCAAAGGCATAAGAAATCAGATTGCTCTGTATCAGAACTTGCATGTGTTTCACTAAAATGTGAAAGCAGAAGGAAAAAGCAAAGAAAAAATTAATAAGACAAACATCCCAAGAATAGAATCACCCCAGAATAAGGATTAATCTCATTTTATTTAAGTAGCTAATAAAATTACGCAGGTGAAGTCAGCATGAGCTGATGATCTTCATATTTTTTTCTGAATTTTCTGCCTCTCTATTCTCTTTATGCTGGGTTCATCTTTGCTTTGTAAAACTATACACATATGTGATGTTATAACAGTATTAATAAAAACAAAAACTTGGATTCAGGAAAAAAATTAAAGCAAAATCTTAAATCTCTGTATGCTTCTAAGCATGTGTGTACCTTTCCAATTAAGCATGTGCTTAACTGCTATCAACTTCAGCAGCTTAAAGATAAACACAGATTCAGAACAAGTTGTTTTCCTGCATAAAGTGCTTGCTTCTTGTACCCACTCTTGAATTATATTAGCAGGTTTGGGAGCAAGGGCACTGCTTTCCTGCACAATTGAAAATGGTTTAGCCTGGATGTAACCAATCTTTCCCAGATGAAAAGCCAGGAAAATATATCATATCGAGAACATTATTGACCTTACTGACTGCCCTACTGACTGCCCTTCCACACCTGCCTTCAAAATGCTTTCTTGTGTCCCTTCCCTTCCTCCTCTATAAACACCTCACCCTTATGCCTTCAACCTCCTTTTATTCCTTGGCTCAAGCCGATTTTGTAACTCAGCAGAAGGCAGGAGCTGCTGCTTCACACGCATTTCGCCTCAGTGTGAGCCCCCAGTTCACACTTCCAGCTGAGCTTAGAGACCGTGATCATTAATTATTGTTACTCATGTTGTTGTTTATGCTCCAAGAGCTGCTTTTTCACCCCGGAAGAGTTACAAGAAACTTAAGAGATGCCATTTGGCCAACCTCACATCACCAAAGAGTGTGTGTATCTCAGTACATTAAAGGACACCTTGCCTGATTTTTTCATTATTTTTAGACTGCTGCTTAGATTTAGCTAGCTAAAACCTATTTTTAACTGAACAAAACCTGCCTACCACATATGGAGTATTACAGAAGAAGAATGAAAGGCTTTTCTCTAGGTTAGGGCAAATGTAACCCTTCGTAAATATATACCCAGTAGTTGTTTAATTAACTTAATCTGTCAAACTGTCATGTATGTGCTGTTGTAATTATGTGACAGTGACATGGACAGACTTTTTTTGTATGTATTTTCTAATATATTAATATTTTTAGATTTAGGACAAGTCTTAATATTTCTTTTGTACTTAGCAGGTGAGTAAGATATCTTCCTCCTGCATTTTATATGAAAAATAAGGACTACTTATATCCTTAACATATTTCACTTACTGCAATTGATTTAATTATCACAATTTCAAATCCTATCTCCACGAGGGCATTGAGATACTGCTGAGGCAAGAACAAAAGTTCGTGCATCAGCCAGGCTGAAGGGGGCATCACTATCCTTGTTAATTCCGCTTAGGCCAGTAGCTGGACATGGATTACAGAAAAAGAGCAATTTTCCCAACAGAAGTTCCCTGAACTGGTGGGTTCAGTGATTTCCATGAGGATTTGCCATCACCTTGCTGAAGAAATCAAGCCCATGCCACTGAAATGAGGTTAAATCCAAATTGTTCTATGTTATCAGCTCGAGTAAGAAAGATGCTGGAGCCCTTACTGAGAGTGAAAATGACCAGGGCAAAACTGGAGTTACCCCATAGCCGATATCTTTGTTAGGAGATGGAATACGTGACTACTCCCAGTGTAGGACACCAAAATTGAACAGAAACCCTTTTGTGTATCTCCTATGCGACATATAGTACTTGAAGCTGCATCAGAGAACAGAGGTTGAAAGAGCAGTTCATGAGAACTTGCAAGTTTATTGATGATCCCAATTGCAAGTTTATTAACGATTTCAAAATTTGAAGCTGACCCTTGGTGTTTCCAGTCAGTTGGAAGCAAGGCTGATGTTAGAAGGTGATAAGGAAAATGCATAATCCAATACATAGGGAAGTGGATAAAGGGAGGGAAGCAGATCAGTTATGTAAATGGCGGGTCCTGCTTGATGGGAACGAGAAATTTTAATACACATGCCTTCAAGAACAAGAAAGCAGCATGCATAAACTCAGGTGTTTAAGGCCTGGGCTCTGGTTTCTGTCCTTCTCCCTTCCCTTCACCAAATGCTCACAGAGCACTCTGTTCCTCTGCATGTCAATACGACCCTTTTGAAAAGGTTAACTACTTATACCAGCTCCAGTCACTGACAGCATGGTCTCGTCAGTCTTTATATATAACTGAAGTGCCGTATTTGGACTTCCTCGGATTTTCTGCGATGTATCAGCTGTCTTGCGCAGACTCTTGTTTAATCCTTAGATATTAGGCATCCAACTCATTAGTCTACTACCCAAGTGTTTAGCTCCCACATGCCCCATCCAGCCTTCCAGTAGTTAATCTCTCAGTGCTTTAGGCCTGCATCATTTTAACACCATTACAGCTTGGAGAGGTGTGACATCCTACACAGTAGGACAGTGGGACTTCTTGACAGGACAGATAAATGTTTCTGGAAAGTGAGTCTCCGGTAAGACAGGTGAACCCATATGTCTGTCGGGGTGTAAGTAAAGGAGTTTGGTCTTTCAGGCTTGCAGCTGGAGGAAAGGTGCAGACCAAAGCTGACTGCTGTGCTCAAAGATATCTCTTGCCACCAATGATAACATATCCTGTTCTGAAGTCAAACATGATTGATTGAAGTCTTGGGGGGGGGGGGGAGGAATTGAGCAGAACACTTCTTTGGGCTTGAAACGTCTCCTGTTGAATTCTCTGCAATATCTGGGTCCTGCGCTGAAGGATTTGCCAGCAGTTTCTGGGAGAACAGGGTAAAACTGCCATGATCTTCTTTGGAAGTAGGCAATAGAGTGGTATGGGGGGCAGTGAGATGCTGAACCTGGGTTTGCTCTGTGAAGCGTGATTTTCTCCATATAGACTGCAAGTTTATCTTTCATGCAGCAAGCATCTTCTGAGAAGGTGTCATGGAGACAAACACCAAAGGAAGGCCCTGACACCTCTACTGTCTGTGACTCAGTTTATCGACTGCAAATGAGCCAGAATTTTTCTGTTCCCTGTAAACTCACCCTGAGGCCACTAGATGGTGCTTTTAATCGCTGGTAAAATCTGCAGCGCTCGCAGGCACGGGTTTTGTCACGGTAACTCTGGAGTTGGGGACGAGGGATTTTTGCAGAAGAGAAAATTTATCCTGCATGAGGAGAGACAGAAACACAGATATATCAGTAAAAAAAAGAAATTCTGCACTGCCTTCTTTTAGCAATATTGGTACACTTGTGATCCCGAAGCAAAATACACTCCCTAGGTACCCTGACAGCTGCTGACAGTAAGGGACAATCTGGTCTGTAACAGCAGTGCCTTTTAACGGTGGCACTGGCCAGGCTCCATCAGGACTGCACAGGCTGGAGGACTCGCAGCTCCGGATCAGCCCTGGAAAGGCTGCATGTATGCAGATTGCCCTGGAAGCGTCGGTCTTCGTGTTTCCAGACTCCCAGACCATCTGGCTCCTGGCTCGGCCACCAGCTGGTGGGATGCAGGTGTTTGGGCAGCCTGGTGAGAGCTAGCCCATGAGTCAGGCAGCTCTGGGGATCCAGCACTTCACTGAAGCCACTGACCCCACATGTCCCGAGCAGCACAGCCATCCCTTCAGCTATACGTGCATTAAGAAAAGACTCTGGTTCTGCTGTCATTCGGTATGAGGCAAGTAATACGTAAAAGCATCACTGATTTAGGCTCGACTCTCACCTTTTCTCTTAGGTTTTGTGCTGGCCAATCTTCTCTCCAGTCTCTCTGGGCAGAACAGAAGATAAAATTGCAAAGTTTAAATCAGGAGGCTGATGTTTCCTATAGTGTGGGCCCATCATTTTTTGTTTGTGTGGGCAGTTCCACATTTGAAGAAAATATGGCACCTCTCTTGAAAATCGTTGCTCTGCAGTCTTTGACAGAAGTCCGGCCAGTGCCACCATTCGGGAAAGTTCGATGAACCTGGTTATTTTGCTGCTGTTTGTTGTAAAACAGCTGAAGCAGATACTGAAGTCGGGATGGCTGGAAATGTCATCTTAATTTGATTAGTGTCTTCTGGAGAGAATAAGGAGTTTCTGGTATAACAGTATGAGGCTGCATTGACTACAGTGCTGTAAGAACAGCTGCAAAAGGCTCCATCATCCTCAGGTGACACTGTGTAGTCTTAGATGACCTCTGTTAAATCCAGGTAGCTTCCATTAGACAATACATGTTGGCTAATTTAGTTGTTATCTTTGGAAGATCATTTTCATTTCCAGTCTGAGGAGTAAATACCAAAAAAAGTGTTGATGTTCAGAAGAGTACCTCAGTGTCTGTTATATTTCACACAGGGAAACACCTCCTTTTACTGAGGAAGTTTAGTGTTGCAGTGATACTTTGCTCTCTATTTCATGCCACTTTTCTCCTTTCACTAAATCTTATCAGACAAATTATTAATAAAAAAATTATTTATATAAAAAACACAGAATGTATTGCTATTTTAAAGATGTCCTGAGCACAATCCCAGTAAATTAAGACCTTTGCTATTGACTTTAGAATTTCATAGATTTATAAAGCCAACTGAGATGGTTACAATTCCTAACATCTTTTGTACAATACAGCAATAATACCCTGTCCAGATACAACTTTATTATACTAAAAACCCCTCAAGTTGCATGAGAATAGATCTTCTGGAAAGACATCCAGTCTTAATTTCAGGGCACCAAGATGAACTACCAAGGATGTTCAACCTTCTCTGTTAAATACATGTGCACTGCTCCGCTGTGATTTGCCTGGTTTCATCTTACAATCTTTACTCATTTTTATTTCTTCCTCAGATGAAGAGGAAGTAAATTCCATAAAGGAACATGGTACATTTATTTACCAGAACTAGGTTATAGACCTTGCAACATATTCAAGCCAGCTTGTTAGGACAGCAACAAAGGAAGCCTTAACGAGATACGTCTTTTCTTATGTTAGACTTTTCCATGATAAGAAGAAACATTTACATGGTAAAGACAAAGCCACCATTGTACATTCCAAATTCAAATAACAGTAATAATATTTTCTGGCTCCAGATTTATGTTTCCATCTGGCTGAAGTGACTTGGCAACCGAAAGCATAAGCTTTGTTTCAATTCTTGGTATCAACAAGTACCCTTAAGGCATATTAGGGAGGTATGACAAAAATCTAGTGAATGCCAAAAACAGTGAAGCTTAGTTATTGGCTTGCCAGCATGAGAGAAATATAATCTGCATTTTGTAAGTATGAATATAGAATAAGCCCTGGCATTGCAAGCCGCTGTCAGTCAGGAGGAACTTCCTACTTCTTTCCAGAATATATTTCATTTCATGCCAATTTATTTTTACAGTGTGGTTTAGTGAACACAAGATTAAGCACAATGGTGTGGCATAAAACAACGTATGTGTACGCTTTGTATACACGTTTTCTTATTCCACACCATTGCACTTAGCCCAGCATTCCCTGAGTGATGGATAACTAAGAATGAGTTCAACTCAGAGCTTTCTTGGACATTATTTTTAGTGTTCTAAAAGTGACTTGAAGGAGCTTAAAAACCTCATGATTTTTCAAGCCCTCCATCCAGGGTGTCTCTGTATCAGAGGCCTCTGTGCTTTTCATAATGTCGGAAGTTGACAACTTTGGCAGAATTTGAATCAAAATTATTTGATTCAAATAAGAAAAGGAAACCTTTAGTATGAAGTAGACAATAATGAATAGGAATTCCACACTGGATCTTCTGCCTTTGTTGGGGTTTTTTTGTTATTTAAGCTCTTCATTTCAATTCTGCTTCCACAACTTCAGTTTTCAATGTCGGATAGCTGTGTTCTGGTTTTCAGTGGCCAAGGAAGCATGGTCAGGCAAGAAGGTGGACTGAGGCTTGAGGACATCAGTGGATAGATGGAGTTTGAAACATGGGTGTTACAACAGATCTTTTGAGACCTTTTTAAGAGAAACCCATCAGCTGTATGATTTGTCATCCTATGGCTCCTGAGCAGTTTGCAAGGTGTTCCAGAGCAGCACTGAAAGATGAAGACATCACATAACCAGCCATGGGTTTGTGCTGGCTGAGCAATCTGGCTCTTGTGAAAGCAACAGAACCGGTGGGAGCTGCTGAAGCTACCACTACCAAATTGTCCAGGTATCTGGCTACGCATCCGTATCTTCATCCCATGATGTAAAGCTGGACATGTGAATGTTTTGGTATGTCATTTACCGGGCCTAGGAACTCGGCTTCCTCCATCTAAAAGAAACAGACAATAGTTCCAGATGTTGACTCTTTTTTTGTTTTTAACTTTGGCTGAGCTACAGGAGTGACCTTCTGGCCTTACTTGTCTCCTGTTGTTCCACATTCTAAGTTTTCCACGTCTTACACTTTGAAGCGCAATGGGAAAAATCTAACACAACCATCTTTCCCCTTTGCCCAGATTTTTATTGTTGCTAAGAGTCACCTCAGAGGACAGTTACAGGGCTGAGTGCACCCATTTCACCAGGTCAGACCAGGAGCCTAGAGCAATGTTTGCCGTCAGTTCCAGGCTGTGACCCTGAACACAGTGAAACTTCATGGGGTAATTCATTTCTTAATATGCAATTGATCAAATCCCAGTGAATAACAGCCAAACTGTAGTAGATTTTCAAGTTCATCATATCCAAGCAGGTTTTCAGCCTCCCAAACTGTTTGGAGGTAGAGATTACGGAGAAAAAAATAGAATTTGATCTCTGAGCCAAATGCCTCCTTCTCTTTCTGCTGCATTACAGTAGAGCGAGTAACTAGAGACACGTTTTTATGGCTTGTATTTTATCCTAACAGAATTCTTGAGAAGTGGCTTTTAGAGCTGGCAAAGTTAGGATTTACCTCAGAAAGTGGTCTGCTGGAACAACAAAATAGTTGTACTGTCTTTCCTATACTAGGAAGGTTTACAAGGCCTGGTTATTTGAGCAAGTTACACCATCTGAAATGTTAACCTCTGTCCCCTGCCTGCACAGCTCAACACAAACAGCCTCGCTGCTCTTGCCACTGAGATAAATCTGTTTCTGAGTGGTGGACGGTACTGCAGATGGGGGAAAAGTCCCTCCCAGCATGGCCATTGTCTTTCCCATACCTTCTCCTGCCCCAAGCTCAGCTTCTCAGGGCTGCTCCAGGCTCTGTCTACACCCCCATTCCCCCATTCCATTACCCTAAGGCAGGACCAGACAGACCCCCTCCCACTCTTCACTGGAGTGATGGGAGCCCAAGAGTCCCAGGAAGTCAATCATGGCCAATCGTCTCCTGGGCTGCATAACAAGAAGGGTGGCCAACAGGGCAAGGGAGGGTGATGCTCCCTCCACTCTCGTGAGACCCTCCCCAGAGCAGTGCATCCAGCTCTGGGTCCCCCAGTACAGGAGAGACATGGACCTGTTAAAGTGGGTCCAGAGGTCCCTTCATGTGGGACCTTTTATAAGAAAGGTGGAGAGAGACTTTTTACCAGGGCCTATAGTGACAGAACAAGGTGCAATGGTTTTAAACTGAATGAGGGTAGAGTTAGATTAGATATGAAGAAGACTTTTTTTTACAATGGGGGTGGTGAGACACTGAAACAGGTTGCCCAGAGAAGTTGTGGATGCCCCATCGTTGGAAGTGTTCAGGGTCAGGTTGGATGGGGCTTTGGCAACGTTTTAGCAGGGCTTGTTGTGACAGGACAAGGGGGAATGGCTTTAAACTAAAGGGGGGTAGATTTAGACTAGATAGAAGAAAGAAATTCTTTACTGTGAGGGTGGTGAAACACTGGCACAGGTTGCCCAGAGAGGTGGTGGATGCCCCATCCCTGGAAACATTCCAGGTCAGGCTGGACGGGGCTCTGAGCAACCTGATCTAGTTGAAGATGTCCCTGCCCACGGCAGGGGGGTTGGACTAGATGACCTTTAGAGGTCCCTTCCAACCCAAATTGTTCTATGATTCTATGAACTTGATCTAGTGAAAAGTGCCCCTGCCCATGGCAGGTGGGTTGGAGCTAGATGATCTTTAAAGGTCCCTTCCAGCCCAAACCATTCTATGATTCTACAATTCTATAAGGGAATGTGTGAGATAGAAGGTACTTTTTGGGGAGAAGGAGGCTGACAGTGGATGCTACAGTCCCACTGCAACCTCACAGTCTGATCAGCTGTCAAGGAGAGGTTAATAAAAGGTAAGAAAGGGGGGAAGGTAGTTTTCTCTCAGGAATAACTTCCTGAAATCGTTCACTGCTCTTCAAGTTTTCATCGACCCTTCTTGGTCTCATCCCTAAGTCCCCCTTCACATCCCTGGAGCTTCCTTCAAACATATGTCTTCATCCTCCAGAACCCCACTGATCCTTCTTGTGACTCATCATCACATCTATCTCCATAAAAACCTTCACACTTCACACACACATTCACAAAACGCAATTTGGCCTAAGACGTCTCAAATCAGCTCAGCTACAAGGCATAGAAAAAGATTTAAGATGCCACAACAGCCTTAGAGAAATCACTAACAGTTGTAAACATGCTATTCAAGTGAATGCAAGTGTTCATGAACATCTGTATTTGTATGTGTGCATGCACAGTGGGGTGCATGATATAGCCTACACGGTAGAGACCGATACTGCTTGAAGACTTGTCTTTCCTTTCTAATTAAGTATTGAGTAGTAAAAGAATTAAATTAAAATGGCTTCTACAGCTGTTTGACATTTCTCTTTATGACAAAACCCAGATCATTGCGTGGACTTATATGTTCACTTCATTGAAAAAAGGACTGATCTCAGTCTGAAAGAAAATGTAGTTGGTCTAAGGATATGTGTCAGTGAGGCTTTATTGCTGCCTGGTAGGGGTTCAGGAGATCTGAAATCTTCACTTTAGACCTGGGGAAATCACAGTTTTCTTAGTCCCCTTTAGCAGGGACCCTTTGTTTTCAATCTTTTAGAGGTATTTTCTACAGCTGGACAGAGGAATATAGAGAAAAAATTCAGCTGCAACCCAGGAAATATTTATTTTGCAGTGATAAATATGGACTGCAGCCAGTCCATAGTAGCTCTTTTCTGAACACTGAGCTAAAACTGAAAGCAAATTTAAATTGCTGTAAGTAATAACTTTAGTCCACAATTAGTGACAAATATAGGAAACCAGGGATCTTATTTTCACACCTCTGCTGTATTTTAAGTTTTGTCTTATGTTGAAGAGGTTCAGTTAAGCATAGGCAGGGAACTTGACATGTTTAAAAGCTAAATACAAAACCCCACACACTTATTCAACTTCTTAGTTTTTCTAATGCTTTTAAGTCCTCAGTGAGCATGTATTGGCCATTCTCTAATTTATTTTTTTTTTAATCACTACACTATCTGATAATTAGACTGATGAGCAGCTGAATATTAACTGCAAAAGTTCCCAGGTTCACAACAAGTTAAATTCATTCTGAAAGTCATCATTTTGTAGTAGGAGGAATGACCAGTGGTCCACAGATTGTGTCATTATAAATCCTTTGAGCAAGTCAGGGTTTTTAATTTGCCCATTGAGAGTTTAAAGATATACAATGAAATTATAGAAATGTGGCAACATTCTGCTATCTG
>NW_008824359.1:5616950-5621370 GCF_000699105.1 Pygoscelis adeliae | reverse complement strand
CTTATGGACAGGCAACATGGGTGCACTTGCCAGATATTTTTGAAAGTTCTGCCTTTCTTCATGGGCTGGATTTGCAGACCCTACTGGTGTCATTTAAACAGAGCTCCACCAGATCTAAAGAAATAATAATGTCCTAGGATGTCCAAACATCTTCATCCACAGTCTCACACAACGGATATGTATGCTTTTATCTATTTATTTATTTTCTGTTTTATTTTCTTTCTATAGTTATTCTCACATGCAGAAATGACAGACATTCAAAGGCCATTCTAATGTCTCCTCAAAATCAGGACCTTGGACTAAAGGGCTAAATGCATAAAGGATCTTGAGGTTTTGCAGAACCTAACTTTAAGCTTTCTTCTCTAGAGAAGATTTTCCAGTTTTAAATTATTTACCCACACCCAAATACAATACAGTTGTCACTTAAGGGTGAGATTCACAAAGTCAGTGGACTCTGTGGAGAGACACTAGAGCTAATGGCAGCCCTGCAACCCAAAGGTAAATTTACAGTGTATATTCATCACAGTCCCTCTCTTAAAGTTAGATATGTAAGCTAGTTAAGTGTTTTCTGATAGTAAAATATGTAGCTACAGATGAGAAACAGGATTTTTAGGGACATTAAAATGTTTTCTATGATAAGGTATTTTATTATAAGTGAATTATAAGTAAATAAAATACTCAGGAGTTAGAGATATGATTTCAAATGATGACACAGACTGATTTGGTGCAAGAGAAACAGCTCTCTCTTTCCACAGAACAGCAAAGTGTTCTGCAGCTGTCAAGGAATACGATAATGCTGCTGCACAAGCTTTATCTCTCCAGCTAAAGTAATAGTTCATTATTTCACCAAAAATTCAATTGCTTCAATAGGAGAGACTGGAAGAACTTTACTCCAGATCACATTTATCATCTAATCTGCATTGTATCTTTTCCTTGTTCCAATTTGGAAGAGCCATTCTATGTTACGCATGTAAGGGGACAGAAAATAGAAGTCTCTCTGCTTGCACAGTATTCTGTGGTGCTTTTTCATATAGTGCCTTCTTCCCTAATGTTGCTCTTGCTCCTAGATAAACTATCTTTTAAAAAAAGTAGCCTCCCTTCAGAGCCCTAATAGTGAACAGCTTTGGAGGTATTGTGAATAGCCTCCCTGGTGGAAAAACAAAATAAAGGAAAGCACAACCACAGCCATTGTCTCCATTCCTCTGGGATAAACGCTATTGCCATAATACCCTGAAAGAGCACCCTCTGGAGATGCTGTTAAACAGGGTGTGCTCCGCATCCCACACAACTTTTGTGAACATGACTGTTTTTCTGCCAGTGTGTCCATCAGCTCTGGAAGAGACTAAGCCTGCACGCAGGGGGTTATGATATCAAAGATGGGTGAGTCTAGTCTTCAAGCTGTCCTTAGGAGATGGTGTAGATGGTCAGATTCACATCCCCAAGGTTTAGATATTGACAGTCTAACTGTCTCTGTCTCAAATCACTGCGTGGTCAGTTTGTAGTCCATGGAAAGAAATAGATACGTATAATATGATGTATCCCACCCTTATTAGACATCCAGTCAAGATGAATTGCAACCAGAAGCTTTCTTTGCCTGACTGTAAAGGGAGTCTAAACAAAAAACTTAATTTAGGACAGCTATACAGTCTGTGTCTGTCCTGGTTTCGGCAGGGATAGAGTTAATTTCCTTCCTAGTAGCTGGTACAGTGCTGTGTTTTGGATTTAGGATGAGAACAAAGTTGATAACACACTGATGTTTTAGTTGTTGCTGAGCAGTGCTTACACAGAGTCAAGGACTTTTCAGCTTCCCATGCTCTACCGACTGAGCAGGCTGGAGGTGCACAAGAAGCTGGGAGGGGGCACGGCCAGGACAGCTGACCCCAACTGGCCAAAGGTACATTCCATACCATGTGACGTCATGCTCAGTACAGAAACTGGGGAAAGCTGGCCGGGGAGCCGCTGCTCGGGGACTGGCTGGGCATCAGTCGGCGGGTGGTGAGCAATTGTACTGTGCATCACTTGCTTTGTGTATTATTATCATTATCATATTATTATTATCATTTGATTTCAATTATTAAACTGTTTTTATCTCAACCCACGAGTTTTTCTCACTTGTGCTCTTCCAATTCTCTCCCCCATCCCACCGGGGTGGGGGGGAGTGAGCAAGCGGCTGCGTGGTGCTTAGCTGCCGACTGAGGTTAAACCACAACAGTGTCTAAAGTTAGAGGAAATGGACCCTGTCCTAAGTGACTCTCTAGTTGTTCAGTTCTCAGCCCCTGTGCCAGGGAGAGAGCTAAGTTATGCTCAAAAAATATGAGTCAAAATTAAGCTATAGCATAGATATGTTAAAATCGGAGGAAAGTGGGAGATGGGAGAAATATCACTGAAGTGACAGAATATGAGGATTTTCATTAAGCATTTAGTCTTAAATTTATTCATGATTGAACTATTAATGTTCAGGTTTTATTAGGATAATGGTTATTGCTTATGTTTTATAGAGGCTTACTTGTTCTACCTTAATTTAACTTCAACAGCCATTCAACCAGACTTCACTGTGCTACACAATGCTGAAGAAACATTTGATTTAATTTTATAAGTTGTCACCAACTAAATGTCTCTCTCTCGCCCCCCATATATATACATATATGTATGTACAGTAGTTTGTTGCTGTGTAGAATAATATACCTATAGTATATAGGTATATAGTATAATATAGCTACATGGGGGTAAAAGTTAAAATGACATAAAAAAGATTATCTCTTCCAGAAAGGAGAAGATTGTTAAAGATTAACCAAACTCGAATTAAATGGGAAGCCCTGGTTAATGATCCATATTTCAGTTTCTTTCCCAACATCTATCATCACTCTGTTGAGCACCTTCTTGATATTAATTTATTCATCCTCACTGCAGTGTTGAATCCCTTTCATTTCAGTCAGGCACTGAGAAAGCAACAAAGGGACAGGTTTCTAAAGGGACATAGGGACAGAAATGAAATCAGAAGTCGGAAGTGGAAAGTTGTTCATGTTGGGGTTTTGTCCGAGAAGACCAAACATTTGATCTTCCACTTAGGAAGAAAAAAAACTCAGCCCTTTCCTTCCGTATTTTTTGTACATATTTTAGCCACTGAAGCATCATAGGGAAGTGGACCATTACCAGCTGCATCCAGGAGCTTCTGTTGCTGATGTTTCACTTTATTACATCAAAACTGTGGAGTCCAGTCTCTGTGATACACATAAAACACGTTTAGAGGAGGCCGACGAGGTCTGCTTCCTCAAATGACATGGGCAAGGGAAAGTCATCTTTGCGAGTCAAAGCTGAACCTAGACAGGAAACAAACATTTATGTGCTCATTTGGAAAAATTTATGGTGTACCAAGCTCTGGGGAATTATATTGTTGCAAAACAAACAGAGACAGCTACAGCTCTGAAATGACTATACAGTTAGCAAGGGGAGTTGGAGAATGGGACTTTTAAAATATAACACCTAATTCCGTGTAAGTTCCATTTTAAATTTGCAAAATACTTTCACAATTAAACAAAGTGCATGCCAACACCCATTTACTTCATGTAAAACACAGATGGCACTTTGTTATCTATGGTCCATATGGACCAATATGTTGTAATGGACCAATCCATTAAAACACCTCCTACCTCTAATCATGTAACAGTCTGCAGCTGCAGAGGTTTATCCGAACAATTTTCTTAGGTGATGAAGTAAGGATGGACTCCATTTTCCTTGCACTGACTTTGTAGATACCAAGTTTGTACTTAAAAATAGACACAGTTTATGTATTCCTCTCTCAAAGTCATTGACTGATCAAAGCTTGAAAGCATGCCTAGTACTGAGTTCAGCTAAAATCAAAGACCAGAATAATAAGAGTTGTGATATTTTTATGAATTCCTTGAAGGTTTGAACATTCTTATACAGGTAGTAGAGGCTGTTATAGTTTTAAACATAGAATCATAGAATGGTTTGGGTTGGAAAGGGACCTTTAAAAGTCATCTAGTCCAACCCCTAACATTGTTATTCTGGTTATCAAATCTTGATTTCCACCATATTTAGTTTCCTACATAAAATGATGACATAAAATATCTTTGAATATCTTCAGATATCAAGTATGTTGATGATATTTCTGTATATATAGAAATAGGAAAAGCATAATATCATTATCTTACTTAATAAATTACTTTTTAGACAAAAGTCATCCCATATTAATGCCCTATAAAAACCTTATTAAAGTCAAGAACTCCGAGAGTTGGTGTGGTGGGTTGACCTTGGCTGGACGCCGGGTGCCCACCAAAGCCGCTTTATCACTCCCCTCCTCAGCTGGACAGGGGAGAGAAAATATAACAAAAGGCTCATGGATCGAGATGAGGACGGGGAGATCACTCAGCAGTTACCATCATGGGCAAAACAGACT
>NW_008824359.1:5616441-5616720 GCF_000699105.1 Pygoscelis adeliae | reverse complement strand
GCTGCTCCCTCCTCAGCGGGAGGACTCCTCACACTCTTCCCCTGCTCCAGAGTGGGGTCCCTCCCATGGGAGACAGTCTTCCATGAACTTCTCCAGTGTCAGTCCTTCCCACAGGCTACAGTTCTTTATGAACTGCTCCAGCATGGGTCCCTTCCACGGGGTGCAGTCATAGAATCATAGAATCATAGAATCATTAAGGTTGGAAAAGACCTCTAAGATCATCGAGTCCAACCGTCAACGCAACACCACCATGCCCACTAAACCGTGTCCCTAAGTGCT
>NW_008824359.1:5581623-5615962 GCF_000699105.1 Pygoscelis adeliae | reverse complement strand
GCACTCCGTCTCCCCCATGGACCTCCATGGGCTGCAGGGGGACAGCCTGCCTCACCATGGTCTTTACAATGGGCTGCAGGGGAATCTGCTCTGGCGCCTGGAGCACCTCCTTCCCCTCCTTCTTCACCGACCTTGGTGTCTGCAGAGTTGTTCCTCTCACATATTCTCAGTCCTCTCTCTGGCTGCAGTTGCTGTTGCACAGCAACTTTTTCCCCTTCTTAAATATGTTATCCCAGAGGCACTACCCCCATCAGTGATGGGCTCAGCCTCAGCCTGCGGTGGGTCCATTTTGGAGCCAGCTGGCATTGGCTCTATCAGACATAGGGGAAGCTTCTAGCAGCTTCTCACAGAAACCACCCCTGTAGCCCCCCCACTACCAAAACCTTGCCACGCAAGCCCAATACAGTTGGGTCAGAGACTGATTTTTCTCATTGAGAAAAATCCTGCTCGATTCCACAATTACTAGGAGGTTGAACTATATGACTCCAGAATTCTTCCTTTGAGTCAATACTGCCGCAGCTCATTCATCCAAACAAGCAAGACGTCAGCCAGGATATTTGATGTTCCTTTTCCACCTCAGTGACTACACTGCTAATTTAGTCACTGTTCCTACTTTGTACTTATTCCTGTGTCTTAGGAGCACCACATCATTACTGAAACTGATGATGGTATCTCCTTTGTTTTTCATACTCAGTTGTAGAGTATACCGGAATAGTGATTTTTTTAGTGAATTTTCTTTTTTCATAGCTGGAGAATAAAAAAGGAAAAATGAAGAGTCTAAATCATGGCACTTGTTCATTCAGAAGTTTCCCGCATCAGGAAAAAGTTTCTTGCCATGAGGGTGTATGTCTTTTTGCTGCACGTAACATTGCAGTGAGCTGTGCCCATTTCCAAAAAAAGCACGTCTGGGGAGGAAGGCAATTAAAGATGATGGTCAGCCTGGAAGGGAAGAAGGACCTTTTCAATAATACTCTTGAAAATGTGTTTTGGGGTTTTTTGTCAACATTTGTGGTTAAATTTTGTGTGAAAAGTAATGTTTGAAATAAAAATTTTTAGATTAAAAAGACAAAAATTCCTCTTTAAAATGTCAGTAAAGAGGAAAAAGTAAACTGCATATATGTGTATATACTTAAATATATATGTATATACAGACATATTTGTGAATATATTTAATTACAGTTAGTAGACTGATGTTCAATGAAATTTCTATCATAGATTAAAAAAACAACTTGTTCTTTGAACTTTTGTCCTTTTCCTAGGTGATCCAGATGCAAGCACAAGAGAATAATTGTTCTCTACTTAGATACTACTCTTCAAGTTATTTGCTTGCAAAGTAGGTCATTGAAGTAAGCCCTGAAGGTACAGTTCCTCCAGTGCTGGCAAACAATGAAGTGAAAAGCCCTTTGAAAGCCTACTAGTTTCCCTGTTGTGGTCAAAAAAGGAAATGGGTGGTTCCAGATTTCAGTTTATCTCAGCAAATACTAAAATCTCCAGTGAGAATCATATTAAAATGCCACCTTCTTCTCATTCACTTCGAAGAGAAATCAAGTAACTACTTCAGATGTAGACATCTATACTTACAGGAATGCTATAATAATACTTAAGGCGTAAGTTCTGTTGCTGTGTCCTGCTTCACTCCAAGTAATTTTATTCCACTCCTTTTATCTGTGATGATGTCTATGCTTTTGATGAAGTCTACTCTTTTTACACAGATAAACTGGCAGTAATAGCCAGCTACCACTGGTGTTTCATCTTAGTCTGTAGTATCAAAATCAGAAACAAACGTATTACACACACATGACTCCACGAAAAATTATGAAGCTCACATTTTATCTATTTAAATCATATTATTGACAGGAGAAAATTTTAAGGTGATCTAACATTCTTTTCATGGTAATATTGTAAAGTAATGGGCTATTACTTCTGGATCACATACCTGAGACTCCATAGGTAGCCTTGTTTATCTGGTAAGTAATGGCAATAAGGGTTAGGTGGTAATAGTATCCAAAGGCATCAGTGATGAATTATGGCCCAATCATCCAGGGTGTGTAGGCAGAATGAAGCAACATCTCCTCTAAAGAGTTCATGAGTGGTGTATTTTGAGACAACATGCTGGTGCAACGAGCAGGAAAACCCAGACAAATAGTGAGAAGCTCTGCAAACACCTTAAGGAAGAACCCTATGGGGCCAGTGGCTTAGGCCTTGCTGAATGTTTTATGGCTATGATATGATTTATAAAGATGTTTATGAACCAAAGTAAATCTCTTTAACCCTACACATCACTTTGGAAACCAGTACTTTATGATTAAACTCATCACACACATTGAGATTTATCTCATGGATTATCTTGCTTGCGTCAAGATAAGAATACACCTAAAAAGGAAAAGCAAGCTAAAAAATGGAAACACGTAGCTGAAAGCATGACCTGTCTCTTGACAGAGGTTAAATATTTTTTGTCTCCATGCAAAGAGGAATCAACACTAAAAATATACTTCACAACTGACACACTTGATAATTTCAATAGGAAAAAACCCAACAGACTGGGACTGAACTAAGGCATTTACTTATCTCTGGGGACGACAATTCTGATCTAAAGGGTGTCATATTGGCAAAATTAATTTGGGAAACTTATTGCTGTTCTTCAGAGAGATTTCAGAAACTAGTATAAAAAAAATAGACCCTATGTTTAGGAACCATAAACAAGGACTACATGGAGTGTCTTGCAAGCAAATTAAATAAGACAAATCTTTCGTTGATTTTCTCTTTATTGTATTTACTTCAGCATTTTGAAAAGTAAAAATGACTTTTTCTGATGGTTTTTATAAAAATACCTTAACAGTTCATTTTCTCTATAGATCTTCTTTCTATCAACATTTCTGAAGGAAATTAATAATTAAAAGGCATTATTTTTTATAGGTCTTATTTTAGTTAAATTCGTTCTTTGAAACTGCCTCTTCATTTAAAAAATAATTGACAAACAAGATTTTTCTGCTCCTTGATTTTTGTGAAAGAATCAGATATTACTTACTTTCGTTACCATAACAACAAATATAATTTCACTATCATTTATATTTATTTTATCCAAAGACTTAATACAGCCAATTTCACCTTTAAGCACTGAGAGAAGATGGATTTGCTGCTGAGTGAGACCGGAGTCCACAGCAGAATAAGCACATTGCAATGATCTCTATTAATCTAATAGCCATTTACAACTACTATTTCTCCTCTACACATACATTGCCGTTTTTAGAAGTTAAGGAGAGTTCATCATCTATCTGACCAAAGATCTAGTTCCCATTTATAAACTCAGTCAAAGCTTTTAAAAATTATTGGAAGCTTTGCATGAATCTGATAGGTTTTGATCAGGTCATTTGATGTAACTGCTTTGTAATCAAACTCATGGGTTTTGCTAGAAGAATTTTTTTTTGGCTTGCATAGAAAATGCTTAGCATCTTAAAACCTATCTTCAATATTATTTGCTATAATGGACAGATAATGACTCCAGGGAATGCTGACAGTAGTGTTGAATTAGAATCTGCAAATTCAGGTTATACTTATATGCTTTGCTTTCCTTTAACTACGGTTAAATCAGTTTTAAATCATTTTCTCATTTTCATTGGCCGAAATCAGTTCATATTCTCAAGAAAAGATTACTACAGCCAATGACCAACAGCAGATATTACTTTTTTGGTAGTGAAAGTTTCTTTTATGATTTTTTAAAGTCAAAGGACAAAGAAATTAGGAGGGAAATTTTGCTTAGTCACTCAGTATTGACTAACTTTCAAAAACATAAAAAAGCTTTGGGAATCTGTATAATTTATACAACTTGTCCTGCACTGCTTTATCAATTGATTGATTCATCAGTGGAAGAGTGATACTGATTTTTTGCCTGAATGTAAATGTTTACATAATTTTTAATTTAGAATCATAGAATGGTTTGGGTTGGAAGGGACCATTAAAGATCATCTAGTTCCACAATCTCTGCCACGGGCAGGGACATCTTTCACTAGATCAGGTTGCTCAAAGCCCCATCCAACCTGACCTTGAACACTTCCAATGATGGCACATCCACAACTTCTCCGGGCAGCCTGTTCCAGTGTCTCACCACACTCCTCGTAAAAAATTTTTTCTTTATAATTAGTGTAACTTTTCCCCTCTTTCCATTTCAAACCACTGCCCTTTGTCCTGCCACTACAGGCTCTGATAAAAAGTCTCTCTCTGTCTTTCTTATAAGCCCCCTTTATATATTGAAAGGCCCTGGTAAGTTGTCCTCAGAGCCTTCTCTGCTCCAGGCTGAACAACCCCAACTCTCTCAGACTGTCCCCATAGGAGAGGTGTTCCAGCCCTCTGACCATTTTCATGGCCCTCCTCTGTGGGCCCCAGAACTGGATGCAGTACTCTAGGTGGGTCTCATGAGAGCAGAGTAGAGGGGCAGACTCCTCCTCTACTAGTCTGTATTGATTTGGGGGATTGCCCTGACACAGGTGCAGGACTTTGCAGTTGGCCTTGTTGAACTTCATGAGGTTTGCACAGGCCCACTCCTCCAGTGGTCAAGGTCCCTCTGGATGGCATCCCTTTCCTCTAGTGAATCAACTGCGCCACTCAGCTTGATGACATCTGCAAACTTGCTGAGGGTGCACTCAAGGCCACTATGTCACTGATGAAGATATTAAATAGTATTTTAAGTACTTTAAGTATTTAAAGTAATACTTTAAATAGTATTTAAAGTACAGACCCTTGAGGGACACTAGTCGTTACTGGTTTCCGCTTGACGTTGAGACATTGACTTTAACTCTTTGCATGTGGCCATCCAGCCAGTTCCTTATCCATCTAACAGTTCATCTGTCAAACCCATATCTTTCCAATTTAGCAGCCAGAATGTTGTGTGGGATTGTGTCAAAGGCCTTAGAGAAGTCAAGATAGATGACATCAGTCATCTATCAATTTATTGATTTTTCATTCATTCTTTTTTCAACAAACAAAAATAAAACAGTTTTTTGGTGGAATTTTTCTTGGAGACAATTTCCAACTTAAAATATTTTCCCTTGACTTAAAAATTACCAAATCATACCTTATAATTACTTAGTCAATAACAAAATGAGAAAAGAAAAAGAGTTGTTGAATTTGTGTTGCCTTAGCCAAGGATTCTTTCAAAGGTACTTTATTGCTTCTAATTAAAAGGTGAGTTAACAGCTAAATGAATATTTTCATCTGCCTTTATATTTGGAGGTGGTTTTTTTTTCCTAATTGAACCAAATGTCCCACAAAAAAACATTAATGTATCTTAAATCTAAATCTCATCAAGTGCCATTAACATAACTGACAAAATACATCCAAGTCAAAACCTGATTCTGAATATCCCTAATGTTGGGGAAAATTCAGTTTCAGGTTATATTTTGTTTCTCAACTCCACTTCTAGAGGATTGTCAAAAAAGGGAGTGTAGATGTGCCAAAATGGGCATACTGAGGCATTTCAGCTCTGAATATATCTTTGTTTCTTCTGATTCCTCTTTGGAAAAACTACTAGCAAACATGTGTGAAAGTTCTTTTGTATGTGAATGGAAGGGGAGCAGCTGACCCAACAGGAAAGGAAAGATTTTTAAGGTTGTAAAGATTTCTTGCAAAATGTTTATTTTCAATGCCAGACTTCCCTATCACTAGGCTTAACATTGTGTCATAAATATATCAATAATGAAAACAAGTTTTCAGGAGATAGCTTTAAAGGTATTGACTTTAATTTTGTGATGATTCTTTGTCAAACAAATCCATACCCATGAAGAATAATGTAATATTTGCAATGTAAGCAGAGCAGTACTTCTAGGCATTACTAAAGATAGTTGGATTAAACTCTCTTTTGTGTCCATTATGTTTCACAACAGGATTTTTCATAAAGGGATTTGATGTAATTCTTTTTTCAAGATTTAAAAAGTTATTTCAACATGCATGAAGACCTTATGCAGAGTTTTGGGAACAGAAAGCGAGAAAGATCCAGAAGAACAATTCATTAGACCCACAGCCTGCTCCTATCAATTATTTTACAGAATTTCAGAATTGGGAAAGAAAAAGTTTAGGGATAGGAATCATTTGTTTAATGAGCCATAAAAAGGGAACATGTGAAAAGAACAACGAGCTTTGCAACTCGGAATCAAGTCCTGTTACACAGTAACAAAGAGATTTACTCTGCATGACTTGCGTACTTCAAAAAGAGTACCATTGATTTAAAGGGCTGCCTCTGTATCTATTTTGTAAGTCAGTCCAGAGCTATATATATATATATATTTTGTGATCAGTAACCAAAGAAAAAAAACAAGTCAAATCTGAGCTGCAAGAGAGAATTCCTGGTTCATCTTCAAAACCAGCAACCAGGTGCCAGTCCTCAGGATTATTTCCTAGTGTTGCTTCGCTTAGCAGCATCAAACTCATTGCAGGTATTAACATTTCTAAAATTACATTAAAATTACTGACTAGATAGAGAAGAGAAATGGAAATTTGTGCCCCGAACATGGGAAAGGCAATGATAATCTTGGAGCTATTCAGACACTTTGTCAGCCGAACAGCTGTAGATTTCCCTGTATTGACTGAGCTCTGTTGACTGCAATGTGATTTGAACACCTAGTGCACACCTACATGTAACCACTAAAATATAGATGTCTTAATCTACCGGTTAAATCCCATCTGCAGCTTCAGTAGTTCCACTGCTCACAAAACTATTATTTAGTAGTGAGAGTGCTGCAGCATAAAGTCATCCTAACACATCAACCAACACAATATCAAATCTCAGTTTTTAGAGATATTAGCAAGGTGACAAAAACTCCCTTCAGCTGTCAATAATTATAGTGTTTCCCTGTCCAACCGCACAATCTCCATGCCAAACACAAACTAGAAAAATCAAGCTCAGCTATTGCTTCATTCAGCAATAAAGCTGCAATTAATAGGTTTAATTTTTATAGTTATGTTGCATTTGCAATAATAAGCATAGTAGGCTGGGATTATAATTAAGCACGTTCAGTTTTGCAAGATTCAGGAGCTGTTGGTTAATGAAGCTCGATGTGATACCATCAGTAACAAATCTGATAATTGCTTACAGGGAAAAGGCAATTTCAACAAATGCTCCTTCATGCAGGTGGCTGGTAGAAATTGCTTTCAGTCAATTATGCCTTCAATTACTTTGGATGAATGAGGCAGGATCCTTTAGCTCATTATAAGCCCAAATCCACAATGAGTAAGTAAATATTTTGACACAGTGTTGAAACTGACTTCTGTAAAAGCATGTATAATATTTATAAGCATTGAAAAGGTCACATATTGTATAATCATCATTCAGTGCATTCGGTGCCAGCTAAAGGAAATCCTTCATGAATCACTGGGGTAATATTTTAATACTATGAGCAGTCAGTAGTTTTCTGAAATACTGTCAGAGATGATATGGCTATAAATACCCATGTCTTGTATCACCTCTAAAAAAGGAGGAAGTTATGCAACAGGAAAACATGTACCTTGATTATGGGATAAAGTGTATACTAATATATACTGTACTGGAAAAGCTGTATCTATCCATTTTGGAGCAGAATTTTATATCACTTTACATCAGAGAACAGGCTGAATAAATAAAGATCAAATATTTTCGCCTTCTAAAGTAACAAAAACTTTGGGGAAAAAAGAAAAGGATACTCTAGCTACACATTTGACATGGCTCAGGATCAGACTGTCATCTTTGCTTCATCTCCCTGTTCATCCAGAAAAAAATGCAAATATGAGATTACTACCACCCACTTTCAGGAGAACTGGTTATAAACCAGCGCTGAGATGTCATGGAAGGGACGTTTTTCAGGTGAACGAACTGACACATGCAACCGTGCAAGCAGAGTATGTGGAGCAATTACTATAAAGATTAAGATCATCCTGCGCAACATCCTAGTTTCTTTGATTTCCATAAAAGATTTGTCCTCAAAGGAGGAAATACGGCATGAAATCCCACAGCATATGTTGAGTAAGGAAGTAGACCAGAAAACAACTTACCTGAATGTCCCAGGCTCTGTGAAAAGAGATTTCTGTTAAGTAAAGATTGATTTTAAACTGTAGGTACAATGACTGTGTCTCAAGAAAAAACAGATCACTTGAATACCAGTGGATCTGATTATTATAACAGCACTTAAAGTCTATGGCACTTTAGTCACATTCCATTTTTAAATAATAACGGTCCAATGGCAAACCTCTGCAAATATTTTTATAACTGCAAGTGAACGACTAAACTAGATTTTTTTACTTATTTCTAGGGATCTAATTGAAGCAAATGAAATTGAAGCAAATGAAACAAAAGAGGGTACCTCCTCTTTTAAAATATAGACTAGCTAACCACTTGCTTTGGAACGATGTTTCATTATGCTTTATGTAGTATCCCTTTCGTTAGGGCTAGGGTAGATAGCCGGATAGAATACCATCCTTCACTATTAATGTTATGAATGCATAAGGCCATGAACTTTGTGGAGGGTTTCTATCTTTATGGTTACTCTGAATATTAAATATCGGTACCTCTTCATGAATGCAAATATTTGCATTATTCCTTTCTCCTGTTAAATTACAAGATTAAAACTACAAATCATGCCATTAAAATGCAAAAGGTAAACGCCGAGTGCTCATGATTGAAGAAATGCAACAAACTGACCTTCTGTTTAGGCTATGTGCACATGATCTCAGTCTCATGATCTCATCATTTCCATACCACTTGCTATGAAGTTAGTACTTCCAAGGTGGTACCTTGTGTACATTCAGGAGAAAGGGTATATAAAGGATGCTGTTCCTTTGAACTGAACAAGCAGAGAGTATGTGATCCATCCACAAGCCACCTTGACTAAGCTTTGAAATTACTGATTTCTGGCTAAGATACTGCTGCCTTACTCTAACATGGCTTTCAACTTGTGATCCATGGCACCACAAGGTCTCTGAATTACTTCTACTGGTTCAAAAAAAAAAGTGATGAAACATGGAGTGGTTAAAAAAAGAATAAAAGACTATGATTTTATCTATTTTTTTTAATATCTAAAATTTTGCTGTTCTCCTTCCTGCTTTCCCTTGTTCAAAGAGGACAGTTAGGAGAGGTCTTTCTGGCTGTAGACTCTCAATGCTTGTACTATGTAAAGTGCAGTGAGGAATCCTTATCTGTACTCAGAGAAAAAGATAATATTGATTTTCTATGGTGAAAGATAATTCATGTTTAGCAACAAGTCAATTCTTGTTACTGAGGAGTGATATATTCTGTACTTCTGTTTAACACGCTTCCTTAGCAACCTAACAGCAGCTGTAAATAGTTTAAAGTGCTTGGCCAAAGTTTGGAAACAACCTATTGTGACAAGAAATATAAACCAGTTTTAAAAGAACATTTTATGACTTGTAAAGAAACTAATTCAGTTATCTGCGATATCAGTGGGACTAGACTTAACAGTTCAGAAAATCCCTTCTAGTTTTGTGTCTTAGACTTCTTCTGACATGGAGCCATAAGAAGTGTAGCAAACATCTGTGCTACATTATGTTTTGAGAACATGATTTGATGTTCAGGCTAAAATCTTTAAATGATCTAACTGCTTATTTCCATCATGTAGGTATTTTTCCAACCTGCTTTTCAGATGGTGCCTGACCACGAGTGCTTAAACTTCTGTCAGCTGGCATTTGCAAAACCGTATTAAATATTACTGAGGCCCAGTATACAACAAATTGCCTGAAACCCTTATTGAGACTTAAACTCTGGAGAATGGAAGTGAATTCCTCAAAGCTAGCTGGGAACGGCCGTGCTAGGAGGGAGTCCTCAGCTGGTAAGCAGTCAACATGGCCAAAAAGTGCCTATCCCATAATATACACATAGCGTTAGAGAGAGCACAATGAAAGCTACTGTGCTCCCCAGCTGGCAGACTGGCTTTCAGTGCTAAAAGCCATTTTCTACACTTTCATGCATACCAGAGCTATGTAAATCTGCCATAATGTTGGGTGAAGCACTAGCACAGAAGGGCCCCAGCATCAAGAACTGGATTGTTTCTGTTTGTTCTGCAACCCTCATATCAGTACTGTATGATGGATTCTTTTTTTTCCAAGGACAATGTAAGATTTCATTTATTTTTAATCCTATAAAAGAAAGGGTAAAGCTACTTTTAATCCATTTTAATTTGTCCATTAAAATAGACATTAAATATCAGGAGTATTTAAATATGACCCTCCCTTGGGAGTTGCTGGGAGTAATTCAGTGTTAATGCCAGGCTGAACCGATTGTGAAATGATTGTAAGAGTGTGTTTGATTTTAAACAACAGATAGTGCCTAACTAAATGGCAGGGATTAACTGAAACTTGCAACAGGTATGATACAATTAAATAGCTAAAGAATACCTATTACAGAAAATACCTTCAGAATATATATGAAGCTCCAGAGATACTGAAGCTTGTGGTACCATGACTGCCATACTAATTTACTGTAATATCAGCAGGTAAATTAACCCAGAGACAACTTCATATTCTGACTGTATTGCTCACACTGCATGCTACTGGTGTCTACAGTAACAGCCAGGTAAAAACCTAAATATTGCTTATACTACTCGGAAACACGCATGACAAAGACAGAAAAGTTTTCTCAGCTTGGATGTGATTAGATATTGCTTAAGATATAATGTCAAGAGGTAAAAAGAAAGATAAGTATCTCAAAGTACTTCATATCTTGATACCGTTAATTTCTACAGTCTTCCTAGAGAGTCTGAAGATGAATTCCCACTCCTTTCATTAAAAGTCCATTGATTTTAACTTTTAAAAATGGGCATCATAGAGAAAGGTTTGTTTCCTTGCCAAAATGATGGCAAGAAATGTTTTTCTGTATCAGTTCCAAATGAGACAATGTTATGAATTTCTCTTTTACTGCTGTAATGTATTAGGTAATAACTTAGTATCATTTGATTATCTTGGTTATTTTTAATAATTTGCAACTGTAAAAACAGCAGAAGCCCAATATATGTCAAGCCATTTATCTGTTACATACACAAAATGGCAGAAGCTGAACTCGGTGAATTCACGATCACTTTTCTGTTTAAATAAGCGTATTGTTACATCTACATAAGCCTGCGGTTCCCAGCAGTATATGAGCAAAGGTGAAAATGATGTGGTTTTCCAGTGCAAAACTGGGCTAGAGTCTGTATCCCTACACAGAGCATTGAGCTCCTATGAGTGTTGGGCAGTTTGGCCCCTCCAGTGCTTTGTGATGGAAATACAAAATACACAGCAGAAAGGTTGAACTATCCACTCACATGTTTATTTTACCATTCCACCTCTACTTTATAGGAGTTTGTGCAATAGGACTATTTCTGCTGTAGGACTGAGGCAGTTTCCATGGTGTTCTAATTATTCCATATTTTGGACAGAAAGTTACCTCTGGTTTTTCCTATCTAAGCAATGGACCCTTTCATTGGGGGCCCATAATGATTTGGACCCTTATTTGAAAAGTGATTCCTATTCAAAACAGCATTTAAACAATTACCTAAGATAATGAATGTGTTAAAAGCTCATTATGATCAGAGGAGTGTGACTGAAAATGCTATTTTCCCACCTTGTCCTGAATGAGAGTGAACTGGAGCACACATTTCAGTTCTTTGCTGAACTGTAAACATGGCTTTGGTTTTTGAACACAGTTTTTATTTGTTTCTGAAACAAATAAAAACATTATGTAAGAAGTGACCCAAAATGGTAGTGACAGTTGTGAGAAGTATCTTCCGAAATGTATCAACCCCACTGTGTCTCCTTAAGTCAGATCTGCATTCAGGTCAGATTGATGGGCCGGTGGGAAGAGGATCCTCTCATCGGGATACATGAAAATTTTCCATGGGTGTTTGCCAAGACAAATATATCAACCTAAGGTATCACAATGTGTTATTAGCAGTCACTTGCTCTTATTCTAGAGCAACAACCTCCTTTTAGGCTGGCAAAGAGGGAGAGCTAGTCATGGAAGCAAAGCTTGGAAGACACAGAGCCATTTAGACTCTTGTCCTATGATAGACAGTTCATGCTAGGAAAAAGCTCAAGGAACTTGTCCTGGCCTTTAACTGTCTTGTAACTGCTAACAAACCATAAACCGACACTGAATTTTATTTTCACCTTTGGCCTTTCCACACTTTCCACCATAGTGAATTCAGGCATAGATGTGGCCTTTATGGGACACTGCAATTATTCAACTTTTTGGGATGGTTTTCAGTAGTAGTATTCAACCTGTGGCTTATAAACCCATCAAGAACTATTCATTTAGCCTAGAAACTGCTACTAACCTCCATATATCCTCCCCCAGCATTTAACTCTACGTGATATACAGAGCCCAAATTTACTACCCTGTAAGGTGAAGCAGCTTTGTTTATCCATATAGGCGACAGCATATAGTCCTTCCATTCTACAACTGGGACTACAGCTATACAAGTGTTGTAAACATTGCCAGGCCTGTCTTCTGACCCTGAGGCCAAGTCATTGGGCCCAACTACAACTGTTATACTCCAGACAGTATGGCTGGATCCCAGACTGTCAGTTGGGGATGGTCCTTAGTCCACGGTAACTCCTGAACTTTAACCTGGGATTGTCTAGAGAGTGCTGGTCAGCCTGAGGTCCAGCTATGGCCTGTGCTAACAGTTTAAGTAATATGCTTTGCATTGCACTGCAATGCATAGGATCACGCCCTATATAATTTACGAGTATAAATATACAGGCTGACCCATTAGCTGGAGAGCTGTAAAACTTGGAGTTGATGGAAACTATCATGAAACGTCCCAGTATCATGGGATTCATGTGCAGATGGACTGATAGACTTACCAAGCAGACTTGACTAGTCAGTATCCCACATGTATTTTAGCTTTCCTTACAGGGGTGAAATCTGGCAAAATTCAGATTTTGTGTTCAACTCTGATAAGTCAGATGGTATCTTTGACTGGAGCATTTCAGAATGAACATCCACAGTCAGCACTTACTGCCAAGATTAAGACAATCCCTTCCTATATTTGCATATGTTTTGTTATTAGTCATTCAATGAAGTCACACTCTGATGCATTAATTATGTGTCCTTTGTGAGGTGGTTTTACGGGAACTCTCCAGGTGACTAAACTTGCAGCTGTTCAGGGAATTTAGAAATGTTTTTTCCTTTTCAGAGATGAGTCTACCAACTGTGCTCATTTAGCCAGTTGCCCGATCTCATCTACCTCGGACAGATATGAACTTGAAATTTGAGGTACTCCCCCCAGACAGCTGTGGTGTTTCCTTAGAAACCTTTTGAGAAGACCCGACATGTCATTCCCAGAAACACTTCTTGCAGCCCTGGAAGACTTCCAGTATTGCTGGCAAACATTTGTCCCAGGCTGGCACCTAAATTAATGTAATGTAAGATCTGAAAATGCAAATAAATATCTATTTAAATAAATGCTTTTCCTTAAATCTTTAATTGCATTTTAGGACTCTGCTGCAGTTTATGCTGCTTTGTCTACTTACTTGCCAGAGACATGAGATGAGGTCACTAGCAAGCACACTGACCTACTATGATGAATAATTCCAACAGCTAGCAACACACTGATGATGGCATCTGTGGTAAAGATGTTGCTCATGTTCCTGGAGCAGTGGTTCTCAAATGTATTAATACCAGAAGCCTCAAAGACTTAATTTTCATTCATCTTCTGGTAGAGGTAAGAAAAAGGTTGCAACCATTTTGGTTGAAATGTCTCAACACCTCATCCTTGTCACCAGGTACTACAGGAACTGTGACTTGAAGAGTGTCTCCCTCCTCGGAGATATTCAAAAGCCATCTGGACATGGTCCTGGGAAACCAGCTTTGGATGGCTCTCCTTGAGCAGGGGAGGTCAGACAAGATGACCTCCAGACATCCCTTCCAAGCTCAACCATTGGGTGATTCTGTGTCTTCCAGACCACCAAATCACGTATCAGAAATTGCATGCCTGCTCATTTTTATTGTATTTCATTGCATTATAAAGCAATAACAATGAACTCCTAAAATTGTGTGAAATCTGGCCTGCCACTGTCTTGTTCAATGCTGAGGAGTCTGACTTTTGGGAGAGAAATTCTTTGCACCCTTTGGCACAAGGTCAGCCTGTCACGACCTAAGGTGTTACCCGGCCCACAGGCGTGTAGAGGTCATGATCATGGGTTCATAGGATTTTGTTATACACAAGGGCACAGAGGCTTTTATTCTCTAAATTTCTGATTATTACAGATTACCACAAATAATCACCACTAGCAAGTATACCTATGATTAATAGTGTGAATATATATATATATCTTGATTTATTACAAACTCTATCAGAAATCAATAATATAGTAGCAATTAATAGTATGGCAGGAGTTAATAATAGCAGCAACCAATCATATTGCAACGACCAATAACAGCAATAACCAAGTAGGTATATACTATTACAGGTTACTACAAACTTATCATTAGTGAAGCAACTTATCAACAATATATCAGCTGATATACTTATGATAGATTACTTATGTGGATATATAATACTGGTATCAAGCGAATTAGACAGATTTCAGAAGGAAACAGTACCAAAGGGGACGACAAACTGATCCCAGATGGGGACCAAACCATCCCAGAGGTGGGAGAACAAACAAACCCGACCCCAAAAGTGGACCCAAAGGGGGACAAATAAGGTAGCGGACAGGGTTTCACTTCAAAGATAATCCATATCACAGAGTCTGGAGTTGACCAGATGTCCCTGGTGAGAATCCAAGATCCCTTCGAAAGTTCACGCAGAGAAATCAGGAAGGGAAGGGAAGGGAAGGGAAGGGAAGGGAAGGGAAGGGAAGGGAAATGCAGAACAGAAAGTTCTCAGAGACAGAGGTTCCATTTTGGATAAAAACTAAGTCCTTTTTCTATCATAGAGACATAAGAGGGCATAGGACTTCACCACTTTGACGAGCCAACAGATGCTGTTAATTTCTATTTTTCACCTGTACCAGCCAATAGATGATGATATTTTTGGTTCTTTCAGAGCAGTTTTATTTTCCCAGACTGTTTCCACTTTTTCAGATGATAAACTGCTGTTAGAGATTCTTGTGCTTATTGATGGTATCTCAGGATGTCTCTGGCTTCTGGGTACCCCAACTATACTTCAAAGAGGCCAGCTGCGCTTTTCAAGGATGTTTCTAGTTTGAAGACTTAGTTCCCAGACTCACAGTTCCCAGGCTGGCAGGCAATTTCTCTGTCAGTATTTTTCGGCAGACATTTTCTTCTGTTCAGTAATTTTCCCTTTCTAACCAGGCCACCTTTAAGGCTGTTCACATTGCAGCCTCTGTAGGGGAAGATCCAGTCTGCTTATCCTACGTGCTTCCCTCTCTCAGCTGGAACTTCAGTCCCTCCTGAAAGGGATGCTGTTCTCTTAATGTAAATATTTATCTCCCCCGCTATGAGCACCTTTATTTCTGCCTAAGAAAAGGGAGACTATATGCAAAAAATCTAAGATCTAGTTCTAATTTAGGCAGGATTTAGGCTGGATAGTACTACATATGTATGCATTATGCTGTGAAGCTGAAAGAGATCAAGAAGACAGATATTATAAATCATCATTCATCCTTTTAATCAGAAGAATAAGTAGTACTGATGATGATGAGAAATGCAGAAAATCTGGAGGAAAAAATGAGAGGAACTGTAGAGAATAAGGGCTGAAACTATCTTTAGCCACTGAACAAAATGTCAAGAGTGGCAAAAAAATGTCCTGTTTTGGACTCAATAAAACCAGGTTGCTTTCTGAGTGGTCTGAGAAATTCTAGCATTCCTTGTGTTTTCAAGACTATTAGTCTTGAAAATATTTTTCTTCAATATGTATCGCACATATATATAAGTCAAAGGCTCAATTTGTTCTTAGGTGCTCATGAAATGAAAGCAAGATCTTTGTAAAAGGTAAGACTTGGAAAAATCTGTGCATAAAAAAGTTTGCAAGGTAGATTTTATTTTATCCTGCTAAATGTTATGCCTCTGCCATGAGCTACCTTGAAGCAGTGTCTTCATGATGTTGTACAAAGGAAATCTAACCTGATATTTATGACCAACTTTTAATTGTCCACAGTGAACCTAACTGGCCCCCATTCCCAAGGGCTATAAATCATGTATCTGATGCTTCATATTATCTGACTAAGAGCTAAGTTGAATCACAGTTTCCCTTATACCATATGAAATTGAGCTCTGTTAGTAATCAATTGTGAATTGTCTGCCTTTTTCTGAGATTGTCTGTATTTATGGGTGGCAAAAAGAAAAGAAAGGATTTGCAGGAACGGAAAGAAGTCAAAAACAGGGACTTGTGGGATTGCAGCAGATCGATTTATAGTGCTTACAGATTGTGTGCCCAGATAATTTCAAAGCACATGGTATGAAGGGGTCAGATCAGCCTCGTGCCAACATTTTTTGCAGCATCAGGCAAGACTGTCACTTAAGACCTAGCCAAAAGATTTACAATGTAAATGGTTAGTGCATATGGGCATGAGATTGCCTAAAGTCCCCAGCTGCCAGTGTAGACAAAGCCTTAATTAGCCAATAATGCTGGAAATTTGTGCTGGTACGGAAGTTTTCTTTATTCAGTAAGCAGTTCCTCAAATAGTACTGAATTGAAATCAACAACCGGTTTGACAAGTAACCGAGGTACATGGCTTTAGCTCAGTATTTATTAACTAAAAATTCAGTTAGCTAAAGGTAAAAGTTTATCATTGTATCTCATGAGACATTTGGTACACTAAGCAAATGAGAACAAGTTTCTTTTAAAAGATTAGATATCTATATTTGAGGATCTAATTCCTCAGGGGGAAACCTGATTACGTGGCCAGTTTTTATAGATTCAGAGAAATACACAGTGTCCATGAGAGACGTAAGCAATTTTAAGCACTTGTTTTGCAGACAGTTAAACTACCTGTGCACACTGGGCTAAGAAATTCAACAGGTCCTAAGAGTCTAGACACACAGTTCTCAGTAATAGGTATTGAAAATATCAGCTTGTATATTCAACTTTAGGTAAAGGACCAAAGCAGACAAACCCCCTTCAGTAGTTTATTTTATCCTTTGAATTAGTTATGTTCCTTATCCCATATTTTCTTAATGTGTGAAATGAAGAAGCTGCAGAGAATGCTAAACCTTAGGCAGAGAAGTACACTTTATCTTATAGTTCTAATGGTGGAAGACAATACAAAAGTAAATATGTTTGTTTGTTTGTTTGTTTTCCTCAAGTACTCTCTAATTGGTCTAAGCTTCTTGGCATTCTTGGTATATAGAGAAAAGTGGAGCAGAAGTATAACAACATTATTTCCAAAAGCACAAGATTTCTGAATTATTTGATGCACTGGAGCAGAGAATGTAAAGCAGCAGATAGCTAACCAGGCTGGTAAAATTTACACTAGGAAAGCAGAAATCTGAATCTGGTGGCACTGATCAGTTATGAAGGCTAATAGTCTATATCAGCTGCCAGCAAAAATTTTTACTCTCCTCAGCTAAGATAGAAATGGGACACTAAGGCAAAGCAAGAATCAGAAAAGGAGGAAGAGAAATCGCTCCTTCAAAGATGAGGTCTACCTGATGAGACTCTGGGCTTTGATAAGGGGACTCAGGAAAAAGTCAAGCTTTAAGCTGTTTCATACTCAAAAATTTACAGGGGAATCAGCTTAAATCACAGAGTCAGATTCTCACATACACAAGGTCTTTGTGTATATGAGTGTGATTTTGGCAATGTAAACAGGTGAGACAGGGTAGCAGCAATACATTTGCCCACGTTTGAAGTTCCCTTTAGGTTGTCACAGCAGAGCAAAGAAACCTTATTATAAATGAATGTGAGGTCGAAGTGTTTAATGTGCACATAGGCATGCAAGAATGATCAGCTTGATGTTGACAAGGATATTTGAGAGGTGTCCAAAATTGTATTTTGAAGCACTTGCTCTGCCTCATTTGTATGCCATTCTCTTTAATTCTGGAGATTCTTGAATGGTTTCATAACTTTTCCTTGACAAAAGCAAGCAAACTCTCATACTGTGTCTTGTCTAGATTTTTCCTATGGTTAAAAATCCCTGTTACGCAAGTGCACACACCTCATGATCATCTTCAGTCCAGGACTAGTTTGATGAAACCCAAACCTTCATGTTTAATGGACCACCAACATCCAGGACAGTGGTGGGAAATCAATCCCAGGGATTACTTGAACTATAAAAATTATGCTGCATTAGGAGAACCAACCTTTTGCTGTGTAGCACTGCTGATAGCGGTTACAATGGCAGCAATATCTCCCAAAATTGTGCCAGGCTTTTACCACTTTGCAGCAGCTAGGTATTGCTCAGTAGTGCTATTAGTACATGCACCCAGTTTCAGAACCCATTAAATTATGCTGCTGTTAAGTTCTCCCTACAACTGATAAGGCTATGGAAATGAGTGAGACCAGCATTTCTCTGCCAGTCCTAGAACTTTAAGTCGGAATTCAGTTGTCTGAAAATTAGATAGACACTAGATATTCATTTCTCCCTTTGGGTAGCAACTGCGGCACCAGGGAGCAAAGTTTCTTGTCTTCTTTGGAATAGAAACAAAGAAAAGATTTTTTCCATTCTACGTCACTTGAAAATTTCAGAGGAAATCTAATGAGCTCGACTTACACACCTTGCCCAAAAAGAAACCCCTGAAGAAACTGTCCTCATGTTTGCAACCACAGACTAAGCAGTAAATGAATAGAAGACAGTAACTCTTGTGAAGATTTGGTGTGGCTTTGGTAATGTTGAGTTGGTTAATCCATTCCCAGTTCAGTCAAGGGGATTTGACTTGCCTGTTTGCTTTAAACAATACATGTTTGTATTACTGAATGTGTTCATATCCAGTACACAACGGACTACCTACCATGTCAACCGAGATGGGATTAACTGTTATGGCCTTTTAAATTCAGAACAAATATGAGTAAATCAGTGTGACTATTATCCATGACTGCTTGACTGTGGATCAAAGAAGTCAACAGAGCATGATATCTGTGTTACACACATAGAAGAATAAAAATTCCTACATCAGTTTTTAGACTACAGAAGAACATTGAGTCTTGCAACGTTTGCTAACAGGTACATCTCTTGAATTTAGATACACTTGTAAGGGTGAGATTGAGGTCATCTAACTTTAAGGGTAGTATTCATGGCTGGTCATTGTAGATTTGAGTATCTAGAATGCAGTTTGTACATCTGAGAAAGATGACCAAGTTACTGTTGTTACTAGTGGAAAAATAGGATGGGATTAAACATATACATGTAATGCTGTTTTAAGCAATCAGAGGTGTCCTATGTAGCATCCAGCTGCTGCTCCAGAAGGCTGTGGGCCTTCTGTATGTCTCCCTTCCCTGTCAGACCCATGCCATGGGTGTCTTGGATGCCCTGAGGCACCTCAAATTGCTCTAGATACCTATGTATGTCCAGAGTGTTGACATCTTCACTTGAGATAGTCTGACTATGGTTAAAGCCAATGAAGAAGAATATGAACATCTCACCTATTTTAGCTGCAACTTAAATGAGTTCACTCCCCTCAAGTCCCTATTTTTCTCTGTTGTCTGTAAAGGAAGCATGGGGCTGACCAGATGAAGTGTGGGCATCTGTATTCTAGCCATCTAAATATATGCAATTAAGTCATACTGTCCTGCTGCTGGAAGTGGCATCCATGCCAAAGGAGCAACTCCTTTTTAAATTCTCTGTCAGTGTTATTGTTGTGGGGCTGCTCTCACTGATCTCAAAGAGCAGCAGCATGAGTGGAGCCATTCACTTACCCATCCCTGGTCTGGTGGAGTGCTAGGTCAGTGCATGAGTGTCTGTGAATATGACACTATTTGCATCAAATGGTGGGAAAAAGCCTCTTTTTAAAAAGCAGGGAGAACAGACATGCTGTTTTGTTTATATCACTTTCAAGAAAAAAAGTCATAAGTGGTAAATAATATGCCTGGGAATGCAATGATTTCCCAATGCCCAAATGTGATGACTCCTGCAGACTCATACCACTGTTACAAAAGGAGTATCAAATGAACTGACAGGTACCTAACTTGAACTCATACCTGGTATGAGTTGTTTGTTTATACCTTGGAGTGGCTGCAGACATTTTGCTGGTTAGCTTGGCAGGACAGAATTTTGTGAAATAATTGAGCCGTTGGTAAAGCTTGAAGAAGGAAGAGGGTGGAAACCAGGCCCTTGGCAAAGGGATGATTGTGGCTGAGCCAGAGCTGAAGATCCCTTCTTTGCCTTTTCCCTTCAGTGTTCTCTGACACTGCCCTTTTTCCCTACCCTACTCAGAATCACCATCTTGAGCCAACCAGTTGTTAGTATGTCCAATGCCATCCATTCACAATTCCCTCACTAAATGAGAGCATCATCGGCACAAATTGGGGCCAGGGTGTCACTCCTCCAAGACATGACTATTAGACACACCTGCACCCCTAACACAGACATAACCCCTAACATGGGGATGCTAAATTAATCCTCTTTCTCTTCTGGACATGAAAAAGTTTAAAGCTGACTGTGAAACACTCATCCTACTGGTCTGGAGCAGCTGAGTTAGGAGAACAGTCTCTCTAGTCTCATCAACCCAAACTAAACAGAGGAAAACCACCTCAGGTGATCCTGCCCAGGTTATAACCACAGCTCTGGGTTTCAGGAGAGACATAGCCTTAGAGACTTAAAGAACAGAGCTAATGCTAACTGCAGAGTAATCCATGCTAGCTGCATGTCCCCTTTCCTTTCAGCTGATTTTTGCAAGTATGAAGACACTTGCTTACAGCGGAAACAGAGATATTCTTGCAACCACCCATGTGTCCAAGAACACTATCTTGGTTCCTATAAATGCATCACTGAGATAGAAAAATACTTGATTTAAGAGTTATATAATTGACATCGGAAAGATTAGTCCTTGTGGTACAATAGAAAACACATGTAATAAGAACACATTTCCAAATTAAAAAAAAATTACCTGTGCCTACTTCTCTCTATAACTATATTATGTCTGTATTATAATTTAGCTATAATATATCATCTTCCAGCTAGCCTTTATTTCCTATTGAGTCTTGTTACCTATTAAATAGGAATATTTCCCCTTTGAGTCTCCTTATATGTCAATCAAATTCCCTACAAAAATAGCTGGACACTCATAATCTTATTTTTTCTCAGTGTTATTTGCCTTGACACCACTTGAGAAAACTCAAGAAAGATACTGCTTTTACGAAGTTGCTTCCAACTTTTCATCACAATGTAATTCTCAGAGAATCTGCAATGTCTTTTCTTCCATGTTTCTAAACTCCTAAAGAAAATTCAAGGTATCTTGCCTAACTGCAGATTTCTAAACATTAAGGATCTAATCCAATCTAGTGTCCATTATCACCGGATAAAGTGAACTTCTTGCAGAAAATGTTTTATCCTACTTTTCAGAGACATGTCTACAAAGATGTGACGAATATCCCTCTTAGAGCTGTCTATCTCTCTCCATCTACTACATAGGAAGCTGACACAACCTGTTAGTTTAGATTCTTAAGGTGAGAAGATTAATTTAGGTCAGATGAATTCTACCCTCTGTTGAACTACTTTATAACTGCATTTCCAGTGGACTAATTATGAATAAGATGAAAACCAGAACAAAGGAATGAGATCCAATTTCTCCGACATTTTCTTTTTTATATAAGACCCCTTTTTTAATTCTGGAAGAACGAAATTAAGGAGTTTTCTTATCATATAGGCAAATGTTATACAGGAGCACACTCTTAACTTTTGCTCAGGTAGAAATTCAAGGATTTGAAGTACGGAAAAAAAGGAAGCCTGGCATTTAAGCAAACCGACATCTGTTTCATTAACAGACAACCTGGATAACTTTGTTTTGTGTGTAAGAGGTTTTTATTTGTCATAACTCTGCAAACTGAAGGAACTGTTTAATCAGCTTCAGCAGAGCATAATCCTTTAACTTTGATATTTTTTTCCTCACAGCACTTAGCAATGCAAACAATATTATGAATACCTGGAAGCATTGCAGCAGATTCACAATAACAACCTGTCATAGTCTGCCCATGTGAAATTGTTTCTGAGACACAAAAAGAAGGAAATTACCAAGAGAAAATGGCTGTCATTTGGGAAATTCATATTAATTGCCTACAGTCATAGTCAATGTCAACTGACTCAGTAAGGAATATTTAACATTAACGTTTGAGTAGTCCCCAGAAAATCAAGCTCTCTGTTTAAGGCAGTTGCACACTTTAACAACTGGCAGAATAGGATTTTCAGTAAGTCATTTGCTCCATTGATCTGGAAACGACAAGTTTTATGACATACATTTACACAGAACAGAGGTGGGGACAGCTTGGAAAAGTTAGCAGTGTATGGAAATTTTCAAGAACGTAAACCTGAGGTTTCCATCATGGACCATGTGTATGCCACTAACGGGCATTGCTAAATAGGTTATCCTGTATAACTAAAGCTATTTCAGACTGGCAGCAAGCAAGTCAGAAAAATGGAGAGGAGAGAGGGTTGAATACAGCAGTTATTCAAGCAGATACAGTTTCAAAAAAAAAAAAAAAAGCAAGCAAAATAAGCAGTAGCTGTCATCCTCCATGAGCATCTCTAGACTGCTAGACTGCAAGAGAATCCACCCCTCCTCAAGATAGTTGGGGGGAAAAGAGGGGAAGGAAAAAGGCGGCAGAAGGACCCAAATCATCCACTTTAATCCCTGGGATCTCTATGATTGTCATGGTGGTCTGGTTTCCTCAGGACACATGACCAATAAATTTCTGCCATTATTGAACCTTTCCCTTCTTATCAGCGTGGGAAACTGCTGTCTTCCCCAGCATTAATGCTGATGAAGCTCTTATTTTCCTTTCTCATAAGCTTCTCACAATATAAGAACTATGAAAAGGAACTTTATCTTGGCCGCACCTCTTCATCCCACCATGATTTACAACCCATACCCATTCCCTTGTGTATTTTTGCTGTGCATCTCTGAAAAGAATCTGTATCTCTCCACAGCCCTTGCTGAAATATAAATTAGATATTCCTCACTGGCCTTCTCTTCTCCAAGCTGAGCAAATGCAGCTCCCTTGGCATCTCCACTTATGTCATTAACTCCAGGCCCCCATCATCTTCATGGCCTTCTGCTGGACTTGCTGCAATTTGCAAATATCTTGCTTATAATGTGTGCGCCAAGTCAACAACACCCATATGGAGAAAGTCTGATGGATAGACAGAAATTATTAAGTGGTCTAAATACTGTTTAAATTATAAAACATTAAGCTTACAGTGTCCAAGTTAGGTACCTGTAGTGTGCAGTCAACATATGGCCCCAAATTCATGCTGATTTGTAGTGAAGTCAGAGATGGCTGTTGTTCTGTGTGTACTAAAATGAACGGCAGACGTCACAGGTGCAGGATGCGTACCAGTGGGAGTGAGAGAGCAGTGATTTTAAATGTACTGCATTACTTTTGAGCTTTGGAAGGATCTGATTCTTTTGTTTTGGGAATTTTCCTATTGTTCTATATTGTTCTATTGCTAGAGAGCATTCAAATGGTACATTAAAGCTTCCCTTTTTAAAAAATAAGATACGCAAGAAAGAGAGTCATTTAGAAAACTCTTTATATGTCTGTCTGAGCAAATCAATCTAGCCGTGAGTTTTCACTTTCAAAGTTGCCTTGAGAGCATGAAGGTGGAATTCAGCTTACCTGCCCTTGAGCATGTATACAGAGGTGTCTATGTTCAAGTTAAGTACCTATGCTCCCACTACAGCCAGCAGAGATCGAATCAACATAACCAAAATTAATAGCTCTGCAGACTCCATTGATTCACTCAGCACTGTAACAGGTAGAAGAATACCTGTCTGTCTAATGTTTTCCCAAATAATGTCCAAGCATGCTTCAAGAATCAGCGTGGGTCAGAGACCATCCCAATAAGCAATTTTAATTCAGTCATCCAGTTTGGAGGCTGAGAGGGTCACCAAATGTCGCAGAGCTAGAGAACAGTCCATGGCATGGATTTATTTGCTACACTTATATATGTATATGTATGTGTATACACATATGCATATTTCTGTATGTGTGTACAGAGAGAGGGACAAGAATAGAGAGTCTATGTATGCGTATATATGTAAATATATACACATACAGTAGATAAAGCCTCAGAGCATAGACAGATAAGGCCTTAACTTCAGCACTTCCATTTAAAAATTTCTGTTTACCTTGTCTTTCTTAAAAACTAAATGTGTGACAGCATAATTTATTTGGCAGCATTTAGGCTCATGTTTGTGTGTTTACTGTATTTATGTGCTGTGCCTTTCTTCTGGGCTTACTGTGCAAATTCAAAATCTGAAAACTACTGTTTATTTTATACAATAGGAAAACCCTATGCTTCTAAACACAAACTAGCTGTTTGAGAAGAGAAAAATACTGCAAATGGAGCTAGAGTATAGCTCACAAGTCTATCAACTAAATTATTGGTGCTTTCTCCAGACTCTTCTTTCCAGGCTCCATTTGGATTGCCAGCAGCGTCCTCATAAGAAATCCATATACCTGCAAGAATCTCAGGTGCTGTGGGAATCAATACAGAATCAATGGTAATTCCTGAGATTTGGCTGGATATTTGAGAAATTACTCATCTGGAAGAGGTGTAACATCAAATGAGTTCCCCTTGACATATCAAAACTCATGGAGATTTATCTTGCTGAAACAATAAACTATTTCTGAGCAGAGCCATTGCTTCCTAAGATAAGCCACCAACTATTATGTTGCAGCTGAATGACACAAGGATGTGTAACTACCAAAGCATAGAAGAAAGTGTCAAGGACCTCAGAAGAAAATAAGACACTTATCAGTCCTGGCAGTTCATGGAGACAGGTGAAGACAGGGATTAGTAAAATGGTGAAAGTGTAAAATGCCACCTGTAAATAACTATAAAAATAGTTGGGGTGAATATTTAATACGGGGGGATTTTTCTCTGTTCCTTTGTTTACAGATTCTTACATAACTTTGTTTAAAGTTTTATTTAATTACTCAGAAAATGTAAAAAACATAAAATTACATCTTGCTTTACAAAAAAAAAGAAAAAGTAAAATAAAAAAATCTAAGTAGAAAAATCAAGATCTTCATTAAAAAGTCAAAAATTTTTGAGTGTTCAGAAGAAATTGAGATCCTTTACTTTAGTGATCTGTAAGACAGACATCTGTGTCACAGATCTCTGTAATCAATGGAGCAGTGCAAGCATTTCCAGAATGCAATGCATCTTGTCTTAAGTTGTTCGAGTGGCTTAAATCATGCTCCATTGACGCCTTTTTCAGTCTAATAACTACAGGACATGTATATGATTAGCTTAGACCAGACATCAGACTTTAACATATGAAAACTTTGTTAAAAAATAATCTCACCATTCATACCTATACATGGTTTTGTTATTCTCTGATATAAAACAGAAAAATACCATCTGTTTTGTATAACTCTGATCAATAATAGGCCCTTGTTCTTTTAGAAATGGAGTGAAAACTAATACGAAGAAACATTTGCAATGTAACTGTAACTTATTTCAAGTAAGGTAATGTTGGGCTTCGTGTGCAGATCTAGTGAACACAAAGAAGCTATTGAACGGTGAGACAATAGCAACTTCTTGAGATTACAAAAAATAATAGAGAGAGAGCCCACCTTTGTCTATATTTTAATTCCCAGGTGTACTGTCATGTAGCAGCATTAGGGCATAATGAATCTGCTCTGTTATTTGCTTCTCTGCGGGCTGTGAGCCAGGGAGTCATTCTGCCTGAGAGACAAAAGACACTCTGTCTGCGCAGAGATCCCTGCATCTTCCCGACACGTTTCCTCATACATTTTGTGAACTGTCTTTCCCCTCCCCTCTCCCTCTGTTATGTTAGCTGTGAACTGCAGTGAAAATCTGTCTGACAGACACTTTCGGTACTTGGTCAGCTGTCAGACAAGCATGAGGTGAAAGACTTCAAATATGGCATTGGGCTCACAAACACATACACGCACACGCACATAGAGAGAAACAGCCATCACTGGCTACTGCTCAGGTCCAAGCAGGAAAACAAAAACAAAACACATAAAAAACCCTCAAGGAATAGAGTGCTCCTATATAAGTCTGAGAACTTGCAAACAAAGAAGGCGTATTTAATGGTTTGATTAAAATCAAACACGTAAGACCTAAACTGAAAGGGATGTTTCCTAATCTCTAACTGCAGGGTTGTTAACATCTTTGTTCTACACCCAGAACTCATCTGTGGTAGTATTTACTGCAGGAGATCTCCACTTTGGAAGTTGTTTCCATTAATGCCAATGTCAAGACAAATAATAAGGGAAAAAGACTCGATGAGAAACCTGTGAATGGATGAATGGCCCAGGCTGACTCATAGAGTATGAACTATAAATCATTCCATCCCAACCCACCTTTATTTGGATACCTACATGGCACCTGGCAATGCATTTTCATAAGTCTAGCATGGTTAAGGCCATGCTGTTGGGATGCTGTAACCTTATCACGTTAGTCTAAGGTACATTGCGGTGAAGTCATAGTGTTTATCTAATGTGCTAGGGCTCCAAGTGAAATATCCTCTTTGGGTCTTGTACCGTGACAAAAGGGTGTTGTGTTCTTCTACAGCACTAGCTGAACTCTGTCTGTAAACACAATGCAGCATTCAGGGAAATCAAAGGAAGCATCTCAACTGCGTCCAGTCTAAGGTCAGGTCTTGAAAAGCCTTGTTTGTCCAAGAAGATTTGACCAAATAAAGCATCTGGGTTGGAGTACGCAAGTGCAACAAGAAACTCCCTGATTTTCTTGTGACTGAGAGACCTATTTTAGCTCCACTAGGCTGCATGACTTTTTTAGTGTAATCTGTAGATCTAAACAAAAAACATGGCCCACATGAATATCTTTAATATTCCAAGGTATCCCTAATGTCTCTGTATGCCTGTAGACAACTGAATCTTACTGCCAGTGATTACAAGAAGAGTCAGGAATGCAGGTCAAGTGTAGACACCTACAATTAGGTGTGTAAACTTGAATCCCACCATAAGCTCACTCCTAGTCACTGGAGAGACATAGGCACCTGTAGAGGATGGTTCACCCTTTTCTAAGATTGAGAAAAGACATGTCAAAGATAAATTGGATAGAAGTGTTTGAATTTTATCTTCATTGAGTATGGATTGAGTCCTAAGGCGGACTAAATGCCTAACATTTAGACAGCTGAGTCTCCATTTCTTTCCCTGACCTTAGCTATTCTTGGCTGTGTAAGATGCCCTGGCATATCTGAGAAAGCCACCCCCAGGGCTGTCAGTATGACAAAACATCAGTGGGAAGCTCAAACTTTCTGAACCAGTAGCTAATGTGAAGGCAAAATATCTTACAGATTCTCAAGACAGTGCCAGGCACTGAAGTTGAGGTAGCTGAATTCAACATCTGAAGGAAAGTGACGGAAGCAGACAGTAGGCTATTGTCATGGTTTAACCCCAGTTGGCAACTAAGCACCACACAGCTGCTCCCCCCCGCAGTGGGATGGGGGAGAGAATCAGAAAAATAAAAGTGAGAAAACTCGTGGGTTGAGATAAAGACAGTTTAATAGGGAAAGCAATGCCACACACGCAAACAAAGCAAAACAAGGAATTCATTCACTCCTTCCCATCGGCAGGCAGGTGTTCAGCCATCTCCAGGAAAGCAGGGCTCCATCACGCGTAACGGTGACTTGGGAAGACAAACGTCATCACTCTGAACGTCCCCCCCTTCCTCCTTCTTCCCCCAGCTTTATATGCTGAGCATGACGTCGTATGGTGTGGAACATCCCTTTGGTCACTTGGGGTCAGCTGTCCTGGCTGTGTCCCCTCCCAACTTGTTGTGCACCCCCAGCCTACTTGTTGGTGGGGTGGGGTGAGGAGCAGAAAAGGCCTTGACTCTGTGTAAGCACTGCTCAGCAATAAACACCAGTGTATTATCAACACTGTTTTCAGCACAAATCCAAAACATAACCCCATACTAGCTACTATGAAGAAAATTAACTCTATCCAGCCAAAACCAGCACAGCTACATTCAGCTGCCCAAACTTTGGTATTTAGTGTCATTTTAGAAGCCATGCAGATATGACAGACAACTATTGGGATATCCCCAGAGTTTTGAAGCATAGCTGAGGCCAGGCAAGATAACTCAACGATGCTTGAAACAATAGGGACATGATTCATTTGCCTACATATAGACATTTGGATTTATTTTAAGTACTGCAGGATGTCCTACCTAGCCTCCATCTGACACTCCAGAAGGATAGTCTCCCATAAGTGCTGTGTAATACCTGTCAGTACCATGCATATGTCTCAAATATGCTACAGCAAAATTGGCAACAGACATCCATGTTTCAGCAACAAAATCCCCTCTTCTATGTCTGCACTTCAAAATTCCCTGAGCGTGTGGACATCCAACCCTGCAAGTCATCACACACGTAGCACAGAACTGCAAGTATCAGCAGCTAAGGCACAGAGCAATATAGTTACATCTTTGCAGTGTGGTGTGCAATCCAAGGCAGATAACCCTCATCCCCAGGCAACGCTCATGTCTCCATGAATGGAGACATTTGTTCATTCTTGCAAATGATGCAAGCTTCCTCGCCTTTGTCTATACTTGCTACTGAGGACGTATCCAAAGAGGACTCTCAGAACCTTTTGGTGGATGTACAGCATATGAGTAAGATCTGCAGCATGCAGATCTCTCTTAATGACATTTTTTGTAAGAGAAGGAGAAAGGAAGGGCTGGCTTTGTGTACGGAAATTAAGTTCCATTTGTGACAGAGCCACAAACTTCCTGAATTTGACAAGCAACTGTTTTCCTCTTGTTTCCTCCTATCGTATCCTTCAATTAATATTACTTCCCCTTTTCTGAAATAACTTGGGTGGACACATTCATTGATGCTTATCAAATATGTCCAGAAGCATCTACTCTACTACTAACAATCACAGTTACCTCCTGACGATATTGAACTTTTGCACTTCTCTTCAACTCCTTTGGTCCTTTTTTTCTTTCTGACGGGCACTAAAAAGTCCCTCTTAACCTTCACAAATTCAGCCTTCATCTAATGACATACAGTTCACTTTCTCTTCCACATTTTGGCATTCGGCATTCTCTTCCCCTTGCCCTGACCCTGACTGGATTCTGCCTTTTCTTAATCTGTCTTCCTCAGCATGAGAAACCATAGAAAATCACACACAAACCAGAGAGAAGCTATAGAAATTCCCTGTAAAGAGAATAAAAGAACAGGAAAGACTAACTCTCCAGAGGTGTGCACCAGCTTTGAATATGCTATTTCCTTCTTTCACCCATTTCCCTCAGTTACTGCTACACTTGTTTATCCTAACAATGAGGCGAACTTTTAGAATCTCATTCATTAATGTCCTGGTTTTGGCAGGGATAGAGTTAATTTCCTTCCTAGTAGCTGGTACAGCGCTGTGTTTTGGATTTAGGATGAGAACAAAGTTGATATTATATTATTATTATTATTTGATTTCAATTATTAAACTGTTTTTACCTCAACCCACAAGTTTTTCTCACTTGTGCTTTTCCAATTCTCTCCCCCATCCCACCGGGTGAGGGCGAAGTGAGCGAGCGGCTGCGTGGTGCTTAGTTGCTGACTGAGGTTAAACCACGACAATTAATTAGTTAAATAAAAATAATTTTTAAAAAGGAAGAATTAAAAAATATATTAAACTTTAATATGACCATCCAATAATCATAAGATAAACAGGTACTTCTAGGACACGGTATGATTTTGTTCAGATGTTAACTTCAGGATGAAGTGAAACATGTCCCAAAAATGCCTGTTAATTTCCAAAGTCTATGAAAGGAGCCTTGCTCAAATGTAGATGCCTGTGTTTAATTAAATTAATTCTATTTCAGGTACCTAAATGACCTGGAGAATGTGGTCTTAATGGTCTTCATAATATTCTTTTCTTCAGAACTCTTCATAATCTTTCCTAGTAAATCTTGGTTTTAAATGAATTCAAAGGGGATGTGACTATATAAGCCACTAATGCAGGAGATGGTCACAGCTGTAATGTTGTGTAGACTGCAAATACTTCTTAAAAAGAAGCAAAATTAATGACTCAGTAGCATTGTCTATATTTCTTTCTTGTATCACAATCACGCTTGACTTAGTTTTGGCATAGCAGTTTTTTAGATGTGGAGGTTGACAGATAAAGTTTCCTGTATTGCGTATGTCTATTAACATAGAATACCTGAAAAAAAAGGTTCAGCTTTCATTACCTTTATATGCATAGGATTTAGTGTGGTGATGGAGACAATATTACTTCAGAAGCCATTTTGAATCATGTACAGGTACTTGAAAGCAGGATATGTTTTTAACCTGTAGAAGGAAAAGAAATTACTCCTAAAAATTTGGGGGTTTCTCAATAAAACTGGAAGTACATTATTCATAGAAATAATTATTAAGGTTTCTGACCTTGGTAAATTTGTGTCTGAACATTGCCTGCTCATGGTATTAAGACAAGGCCTTTTAGTGGAAGGCAGTTCAAAAAGATTTTGGGCTTTTCCCTTTCTGTGAAAGGCCACAAGGTGTAGTTCTTCACTGCCATTAACGAGGGCCTACGTGTGTTCACAGAGATGTTGAAAAGGTCCACAGAAGCTCTTTTGGCTCTTGGAGCCCTCTTTTTCTCCTATATGTTGATGAAGGACATAACGAAGAGCAAATAAGATGTTGGGATTCAGGTTTGAGTGAACACCCTCGCTGTGGCCATAAGAAGAGATATGGCACTTTAGGTCTCAGGTCCTTTCACGTGATAACCTGTATACTACCACAGCCAGTGAAACAATGACTGAATTTCCAACCAAGTTGTCTTGAGTCAGCCCAAAAGACCTGAAGATTTGCTCTGATTTACAATGCTTGGGGAACCACAGGTGCTGGAGGAAAATGCATTTGCCCTGTGAGCTCAACTCTCCTTGCCCAGTGGATTTTCTTCTCTACTCTGAGTCATGGAGAGATAAATAAATACATACAGGGATATAGAAAAACAGAAATACAATTTTACAACAAAATTTTCTTCCACTCAGATTCCTTGATAGAATTAATCTTTAATTCCAAGTTTACTTTCTTAATAAAGTACATTGTTAGTCTTAAACACGACACTTATTTCTATAATGGACTCTTGCTTTAGACCACCTCAGGGTTTGATCAGGCTAAAGGCTAGACTGTACCTTAAAAATCCCTTTGGGAAGAAGCGAAATGAGAGCTCCACTAGTCCAGTGCAGCATTCAGTGAAAATACTGAATTTTGGAACATACCCTTGGACGTACTGTTTCCTTAAATGTTTCCTTTTAACAGTACTTAAAAAAGTACTGTTTTTCTTAAATGGACGTACAGTTTCCTTCCATGTTCAACAAATGGTAAGAAATATATATTGGACATTCAAAAAAATCCACAGAATGCTCCTTTTCTATTATCTTTTCCAGGCCCAAAATGGTTATCACGGATGTTCCCATCCATAACATCTAACATGTTCTTCTTGACATTTTTTAATTGTTAATCAGAATTGCTGACAGCAGGTATGTTGGGAATTAACTGTACCGAGGATCTAAATGAGGCCTTATAGAAAAGCATGGTATGGTACAAGGATATTGTTATACAACCTTGCTATACTGTTAAAATAGTGGCAAGCAACATCTCACCCTAAACATGGAAACACTTCTTTCAGATAAATGATGGAAATTTAGCTTCATTTGTAGTTGCATTTTTCTGTGTGACTGCCTGTTGTGGTTTCACCTCAGCCGGCAACTGAGCACCACTGTACCAGCTACTAGGAAGAAAATTAACTCTATCCCTGCTGAAACCAGGAGAAGATCCTTGAAACATAAACCTTCTAAATAATTGCACTGCTGCTAAATGCATTTGCTATGGCAGAATTCTGAAGTTACTAAATAAAGGAGTTGTTTTAACCTTCCTCTAAGTCATGCTGCTTAGAGTTACTGGCTTTAGTACTCTGGGAAGAGCTACAGAAAAGCCTGGGTTTTGTGGTCTGTATGCAGAAGTTAGGGATGGAGAGGGAAGAAAGAGCCATTGACTCTTGAAAGGACCAGTTTCGTCTTTAGGATGGAAGCACTGTGCCTCAGTGGCTGACTTTGCAACCAGTCTATTCCTAGAGATACTCAGTGGAGCCTTCAGGTTGCAGTTTTCCAAAGACTGTGCTCAATGGCATAATCTTTCCATCAGTTTACTGGTAAACCTGAGGCCTTGGGAAACACAAAAGTGAGGTAGAAATAAAAGCTGAGGCATCAAGTTTCTTTCAGGATTATTAATATAGTTTGGAATCTCAATAATGGACTCAAAATATTTACCAAGCATGTGATCTGAGGTTACACTGTTCACAAAGGCATTGCCTCCCTGAGATAAATGCAGATAATACATAGAAAAGAGCACACTTTTGTTCAGGGTAATAAAAAAATAATATGCTCGAATAACTGAGAACATTTTCGTGATATGGAGCATGAGAAAAGAATGTGGCCGATTATGTCTAAAATACCAGTGGGAAAGCTGCCAGAAAGCCTCTTTGGCCTTTTAAAGCAATGCATTTATTGACTGTTCCATTTGCGTAACAGGCATGAAACTCCAGATGAGCATTTGGGCTTTCAGTTTGTGGCGGGAAGAAAATGAGACAGCTCCACCCATGTATAATGCAGGACTGCTGAACAGAAGTGATTTTATGGTTGGGAAGGTGAAATTACTCTTTCAACTGTTTTGACATCTCTAATTCAGGTGTCTATTTTAATCACTGAACTGGGATGTCACCCAAGGTTGGTCTCTAAGTAGGATGAACTTAGAAGTTACCCACCACTTTAAAGACTAAAATTGAATTTTTAGATTGATAAATTTAACTGAGATGAATCCTAATCTATAATAACAACTATTTTTTCCTCCACTAGAAAAAATCTAATTCTTTCTACATCTAATTCTCATCTAATTCTTTCTACAGTCACAAAGTGGAGCAAGCTCAGGAACATCTAGATACTTGCAGACTGCCTCCCACATACAGGAAGATTTTGGCAGAGTAGGGTTTCGGATGCTTTTGTGCCATCTAAACTAGGTCAGGCTCTCTTTGTAGCCAACGGGAACAGAACAATACTTTCAGAAGGTAATTTACTTAAGATAGGTGTCTAAGATAGGAAAAGGCAAAGGTGTCTCATACTCTCTCTTGACTATTGAGAGACTCTAGACATCTATTTTGAGCTAGATATGCATCATCTGGACATCTAAAGACAGGTGAGAGGAATCTGAAGTACAGTTCTTTATATAGTGTATTAGTGCTTTTTGTTCTTACTGTGATAGCCTCTGGGACCCTGTTCTGGGCTAAGAAACCATTTTAGAAGATTCTGTACAAATGAGAACAAATGGATGTTTTTCCTCCTAAAGGGTGTATGTCTAGCTACCAGACAAGACAAAAGAGGGATACAGATAAACAGGGATAATAAATGGAGATAATAAGGACAAAATAAAATAGTTTTGACCTATTTGTAAGACAATATCCACATACTAGGGCTACCTTACTGCAGTGAAATACTTTGTAGGTATCAAAGTAAAGAAGAGATTACATGGAAGATTCAGAGATAGCTCTGCAGATGTTTGCTGACTGCTTTTCCATAACAAAACTAAAGATGCTGAAAATTTACTAACTAAAAGGTAGAAGTCAGCATCAGGGGCTGAGGAAGTCAAGGTCAGAATCTGAAGAGTGGGTGAAAGAAGAATGTCAAGAGACAGAGAGGGGCTCCACGTATCTGAAAAATGGAAACAAGGAGCTTATGGCTAATGAGAAGGAATTGGCATGAAAAATTTAAGAAAGATAAGGAATTGTATTTATATGAGCAATGCCAGGCATACAGACCCATTATAAATGCCTGAGATTTAACATGATTTATTATAGAAGTGAGGCTTAGATAATCGTGTTTTCTGTGTGCATGACCACTGTGCTTCCTCAGTGGATGTGATTTATTTCATCAACCTTTAGACATCTTCAGTACAGAAGTCTACAGCTGAGTTAGTTGCTCTAGGCTTTATTTAGAGAAAATGAAGTAGAACGGACATTTGTAGGCTTTTGTGGGTATAATCTATTTTAGATAAGTAATACAGGATGAAATGATTCACATCCTGGAAGTGTCCATTTTTCTCCATATGCTATCTAGGGAGATGCGCCTGAGTAGCTTCAATGACATCAAAGAAGTTAATTTCCCAAATTTAATGAAAATGACCAGCCAGGCATAATAAGGACACATTTTCAAGGGGGGGGGACTGCGGCATGGCCCCTCTACAGCGCCCCCAAGCCCTGTCCTCGCA
>NW_008824359.1:5569732-5577322 GCF_000699105.1 Pygoscelis adeliae | reverse complement strand
CGATCCTCCGCTTCGGAGCCCTTCGCCTCGGTGGCTTCCAATGAATGTTTACTTAACATTCAAGACTTCACATGTCTCTCTTAGATCTTCTTTTAACAGTAAGCCTAATACTGAATTTTCTGATTAGGGATAACAAAGTATTTCAGTTCAGCAAAATACTAAAATGAATTCTGAGAACAAAACAGTGCAGAGTAAACTGAGGAGAGCACACCAAAAAAACAGTGGGTTCCTCTCAGGGTTCAATACTGGGGCCACTAATACAAAACATCTTCATTAACCACCTGGATGATGGGACACAGTACACCCTCAGCAAATTTGCACATGACTCAAAACTGAGAGGAGTGGCTCATACACCAGGTGGTTGTGCTGCCATTCAGAGGGACCTCAGCAGGATGGAGAAACGAACCAACAGGAACTGTGTGAAGATAAGCAAAGGGAAACACCAAGTCGTGTCCCTGAGGAAGAATAGCCCCATACATTAGTACATGCTGGGGACCGACTGGCTGGAAAGTAGCTTTGCAGAGAAAGAGCTGGGGGGCCTGCTAGACAAGTTGAATATGAGCCAACAATGTACCTTTGAGGCAAAGGTGGCCAGCTGCATCCTAGGCTGCAGAAGACAAAGCGCTGCCAGCAGGTCAAGGGAGGTGATCCTTCCCCTCTACTCAGCACTAACTGGAGTGCCGTGTCCAGTTTTGGGCTATCCAGTACAAGAGAGAAATGTACATACTAGAGCAAGTCCAGAGAAGAGCCACTAAGGTGGTTAAAGGATTGGAGCATCTCTCATATGAGGAAAGGCTGAGAGAGCTGGGTCTGTTCAGCCTGGAGAAGAGAAGGCTCAGGGCGGATCTTATCAGTATGTACTAATACCTGATGGGAGTGTGTAAAGAAGATGGAACCAGACTCTTCTCGGTGGTATCCAGGGAAAGGATGAGAGGCAGTGGGCACAAACTGAAATACAGAAAATTCCATTAAAACCTGAGAAAATTTTTTTTTACGGTGAGGGTGGTCAAATGCTGGAACAGCTTACCCAGAGAGATTGTGGAGTCTCCACCTTTGGAGACATTCAAAACCCAACTGAACATAGCCCTGAACAGCCTGCTCTAAGTGACCCTGCTCTGAGCAGGAAGACTGAACTAGATGATCTCCAGAGGTCCCGTTCCAACCTCAACTATTCTGTGATCCTGAGATCAAGATAACTAAGGCCTCCAGCAAGAACAGAATTCTGTGAGAGGGAAAATTTTAATTAAAGATAAATGAGATCCAAAGTCTAGAAATGGAAGGCATGGAAATTCAAACTAGAAGTGTTTTATGAAAATAAATATATAGTATCATTGGCGTCTAATAGGAGATTGAACTCTAGAGCCGGAGAGATAATTTCTAATCCTATGTTTATGCAATGCATGTTTTTGACAGTCAAGATAAAACCACTTTATATAGCCACCTTTTATCATCCCTGTTACACATTTTAGCAGTTAGTTTTGCTGCAGAATCTTGAGGGGGGATGTCAAGTCCCCTGTGTACACGGAGGCGGTGGTCCTTCCACTAGAAAAGCTTTAGTAGAAGTCCTTTATATACAAGTTTAAACAGGAGGAACTGGAGACCCATGCCTAGTCTGAGAGTTATGATACCATAATAATCACAAAAACTTGGTGGGAAAACTCACATGACTGGAAGACCACAATGAATGGCTACAAACTCTTTCAGAAAGATAGGAAGGGAAGAAGAGGAGGTGGAGCTGCACTTTATGTAAAAGAGAGTCCATAGTGGCCCCAGGAAGGTCCCAAAAGAGGTCCCAGGAAAGTACAGGGCCACTAGTCTTACTTTGGTTCCTGGGAAAGTAATGAAATGAGTCCTCCTAGAAACTAGTACTTACCAAATGAAGGAGGTCATTGGGAAAATCCAGCATGGATTTACCTGAGGCAAATCATGTCAGACTAACCTGATCACCTTCTACAACAAAATAACATCTTCTGTTGACTTAGGGAGAGCAGTGGATGCTGTTTACCCGGACTTCAGCAAAATGTTTGATACTGTTTCCCACAGCCTTCTCCTGGACAAACTGGCAAGATGCAGATTGGATGGGTGGGCTGCGAGGTGGGTAGGAAATTGGCTAACAGGTTGCACTCAGAGGGTGGTGATCAATGGGTTTTACTTAGGCTGGCAACCTGTCACAAGTGTGGTCCTCCACTGGGCCTCACACTGTTCAACATTTTCATAAATGATCTGGATGATGGGATTGAAAACACCCTCACCAAGTTTGCTGATGACACCAAACTGGGTGCTGAGGTGGACACATCAGAAGGGAGAGCCATCTTACAGAGAGACTGAGACAGGCTGGAAGAGTGGGATAGCAAGAACGGTATGAAGTTTAACAAAGTGCAAAATCCTGCACCTGGGATGACATAACCAAAGAGCCCAGTACAGGCTGGGGTGGGGTGTGTGGGGAACAGCTTTGCTGAAAGGGACCTGTTATCCTGGTGCACAATGAGCTGAACATGAGTGAGGGCAAAAGGTACAAGTTGCCCCGAGAGAGGTTTCATCTCTACATAAGAAATAAATTTTTCACGGTGAGAACAACCATTCACTGGAACAACCTCCCCAGGGACATGGTAGAGTTCCCATTGCTGGAGGTTTTCAAGATGCAATTGGACAGGGTGCTAGGTAATCTCATCTAGGTTCCTTTTACCACAGAAGGTTGGACCAGATGATTTTTCGAGGTCCCTTCCAACCTGGGCTGTTCTATGATTCTATGATAATAAACTATAAGAACAATTTATGAAGGGTCATGACAGAACCTCTATTCACAGAATTGTTATTACAGGATAGGATGTTGTTCTGAATCATTCACTTGGGTTTAAGGACAGCTCTTACACTTGAATGAAGAGTTGATTCAAGAGGTCTCAGTGTATATTAGGCAGAGATGAATGACATGAGCATAATAGGATCCAGTCTTTACCTTAGGATCCATGGTTCACTGATCACCTGAATGCAACCTTTTCCATCAGTAATGGTTATAATGATTATGCTAGTAACACTTGCTTTCTCATACAAAAATTAGAGGTTCCCACTGTAATTAATTAAATTGTCATATCTGTCAACAAGTAAAATAAGACAAGTCTCATTTGGTGCCTTTCCAGTGTAAACAATACAAAAATCACACAACCTTAGAACAGTTCTGGTTGTACAGAACCTCTGAAACTCATCTGGTCTAACACCATGTTCAAAGCATTGCCAACTTGAAAGTTAGATTAGATTGCTCAGCACCTTGTCCAGTTTTGAATATCTCCAAATATGCAAAATCTACCACCTCCCTAGTCAATCTGCTTCAGTGTTTAACAAGCCTCACTGTAAAAATTCTTTTTCTTTATATCTAGTTAGGGTTGCAATCTGTGGCCCTTACCTCATGTCCATGTTGTAAAAGAGTCCATCTCTGCCTTTCCCCTTGCCGACATAGTGGCCCTTTGCTAAGCTTACTCCAGTTTGTTAATGTCTTTCTTGTACTGGGGACTCCAAAACTGGACACATTAGTCCAGACATAGTTTCAGAAGTGCTGAAGAAGTGGGTATAATCACTGTTCTCACGACTCTCACTACAAAGCGGCTAATGCAGTGCAGTACGTGGTTAGCCCATACTGTTGCAAGGGTGCACTGTTTACTCGTACACAACTTGTCATCCAACATCCCTTAAGTGCTTTTTGTTAGAACTGCTCCCTAGACAACTGGTCTCTCCAAATTGTTTACTTTCAGATCATTTCTGTCAAATCATTTCTCCAGCTTTTTGAGATTCCTCTGAACGGCAGCCTTATTACCCAACATATTGACTGCTCCCTGCAATTTGGTGTCAACCACAAACTTGCTGACAGTGTGTTCCTTTCCATATAATTACAAAACAAATCACACCACTACCATTTTGTCTGGTAGAGCCAATATACTGGTTTCCCAGGTAATGAAAAGCAAAAGATTGTTTTGAAGGCACGCTTCTCAAGGGACTAGGGTAGGAGTTGAGTGACTACAAGGAAGGAAGACCTGAATTTAAATAGAAAAAGAGCAATGTTTTATATAAAAGCAGACAATGACAGCTGCTCTGGTCAGTAATTACTTGAGACTAAATGTGGACAGAAACAGTTGAAGTGCCTTAGTACTTCACTGAACTGAAATACATTGTTATCCCTAATCAGAAAAATCAGTATTAGGCTTACTGTTGAAAGAAGATCCAAGAAAGACACATGAAGTCTTGAATGTTTAGTAAAAGTTGATCTACTAGCCTACTTTCCTCTTTTCCTTCCCCACCCCACCCCTGAAAATGTGTTCTTATTATGCCTTATTGCCGAAGGGCAATACCCTTTTGATCTGGCAGCATTTCCACCCATTCTCATCTTACTCCATGTACCTGGAAATGTCAAATCAAACTACTACCTGTGTTTTAATGCTAGTGCACACAATAATCTTTTAATCTTTATCCAATACTGGGTAAAAGTATCAATTATAGAAATATCCTTGTCTCCTCCTTTGACTTTTCTACTATAGGATTGATGTAAAGAAGCCATAGTATGAACAGGAACTTGGCCCAAGACTTTTTTTACCCCCATGGAAAAATCAATAGGCAAGAATCCATCTTGGTTACCACAATGCCAGTCAGGAGACACCTCAGTAGCCAGCTGAGTTTATTTGCATTGCTGGAGATTACAATCAAGTCTCACTACAACTGGATGCGTCAATCATTAGCAGAGAGCCTTTGTACCTGGCATTCACATTGACTGCAAATTTCACGTATAAGGAGCAATGCATACAAAACCAATTTCAGAGTATTTCATCTCTTCCAATACAAGAAGTAAGAGGAAATGAAAATGGAACACAAGCAAACAACCTCCTTCTTGGAAGAATGTGCACTTGACAAATGCGCTGTTCTATCTGGTCACTATTTGAATTTTATAATACCTGTGACGCTGAGTCACCTGGTCCTATCAGGAAACCGAAGAGCTATAAATCACCCTCTGGTGAAGAGCTCTGATCACTTCCACAACCAGCTGAAGAAGGACAGAAGAAACTTCTGATCTTCCTGGAAACGAAAGGTAGAATTTAGACTGATTTGTTTGTTTAAAGTATTGAGGGTTTTTCATGTATTAAAATGCAACCTATTGCCAGAAGACTTCTTGAACAATTTAGGACAGTCACAGAAAGAGGATTTTATTCAGTGAAAAATAAGCATTACATAGGCAGTAGTGTAACATGAGCTGAAAAAAAGGGAGAGAAAATTGATGAACAATCAAAAACAGATGAAAAGCCATCTGTATGCAAGGAAGCAGTGTCTTGGCAGATTATATGTACATAGAGAAAGAGACAGAGACAGACTGAACATGTTGATTTGGATATATATTCAGTTCAGTATACTCTATTGCTATATGTAGCTATCAGCACTTATTTTCAGACTGGGGAAATTACTACTTTGTGCAACTTACCACTCTTGTGCAAGGTGGCTGCTAAGTAGGACTTTGTGCGACAGTGCTGTATAACTGAAATCACAGCTAGTATTATTCCATTTCAGGTGTTTTTCAAGGATAATAAAAAATAATTGGAATGTCCTTTCAATTGTATTCAATTGTATGAATAATTTAGGATACACCTTTTTTTTTTTTTTTTTAGGAGGAGGGATGGGAAAAACATATTCACACAAGTTTGCTAAACTATGAGTTTAGCAAATTCAAGCCAGGGATGCTAAAGCACCATCTTTCAGTGGCAGATCCCTGTACACAGATGGAGTTGCAGGAAAGTCAGTAAGACTTGGCACATGTCCTGATTTGTGTTTGATTGAGGGGGAACAGGGGAGGGGGACAGAGAGACTGATTTTAGGACCAGTGCCTAGAAATTAATGCAGAGCAATTAAATTTACATCTCATAAACTATAAGCATTTGGTTGAAATCAGTGGGATTGCCAAAAGTATGTTAATATCTTGGAGAAGGAAACCCACTGGGTCTTAAAAAGCATTCCAATGGCATTTTGAAACTTGTGTCATGTATTAAATTACCAATTATATTCAACTGTAAGTTAATTCATAGAAAAATTTACAGTGAATGAATACTTTGCCCATGTCTTTAAGTTAGCTTCTTCAGTTTGGTTTGCAAAATAGAAAGCTTCACAATCTCAATGAAGAGTTATTTTTCCATTGAAAGAGAGAATTTGTTTTTACATGGTTTAGGTGCAAAAAGGGTTGTTTTCTATTTGCATATGATCACATTTTACACTCAAAAAATGTATTTTTGCTTGTAACTTCAGTACAGTTAAAAATAACCCCCACCTCTATTTATTTTCTAGTTAGAAATGAGGTGAAAAGAACCATTTTTCATGTTATTGGCAGTATAGTCTTTTACACCTAGGTCATATACACTGTGAAGTTTTGTAATGGCTCTGAGGAATAAGTGGTAGAAAAGTTAGTAAGAAAAAACTTCTGTGATTCTAAAGCGCTTCAAGGAGGCATAGGTGATGTCAAAATTAAACGTAAGTGACATAAGGCAATACCAAGAACAGGAAATCAATTACTTACGCTGTTAATTATCAGAATAGTTCCCAGCATGTTTTTCTCCCAGATCAACTAGATCTTTCCTAAACTATAAGTGCTTGGAATAAGCCGCCCTATTTTGGAGGCTGTGAGAGTTTATTTGTACAGTTGTGGTGGATCTGTCTGGTTTTTGGCCTCTGAGCTACAGCTGTCCATAGTCCCAGTCCATTTCGATGGGCTTTGCTCTTTAGCAGAGCTGGAGTAGCTCCCCTGCCTACAGGCTGGGGACTGTGGGTCGCCTCCAGGGCAATGTAAGCAAGCTGGTGAGGAAAATGGGCCTTGCTGTACCATTTGGAAAAGGGTAGTTTTTCTTACCCACATGTTCTCCATAAGCCGGAGCACCTTGTGTTTTATATAAACTGGTTGCCTCAAGGTAAAGGGGCTTTGCTGAATACGGAAAGATCAGCAAATCCTATTGGCCTTTCCCCAAGAATAAATTAAAACTACCACCAGCAGCCCCTCAAAACCAAATAAGAAGTTCAGCTAATGATATACCTCTGTGGCAACATGCCCATAAATTCCCTTGGAGTGGGAGGCTGGGAAAGATGCCAAAATAAGTAAATTCCACTCTAGCCACCTGCTTGCCTGCCCAAGGTACCTAAGCAGAAACAAGATGAATGGTAACTCCTGTGACTGATTGCAGTCAGACACCAGAACTTTGAAGTGACCTATTACCCCCTGGATCACTGTAGTGGGACGGTATGGCGCTTTGAGCCTCTTGGAATACAGAGCCTGGTGGTTGCTTCTTTGATTAGAGAAGGCTCTCATTTCTGCTGCCATTCCACACTACCTGTAATAAAATCAAGAGCTGTCTCTAAAAAAATAAAAACAAAAAAAGATTTCTGAAACAAGTCTTCCCCAGGAAGCCAGTGCTGGTCCGTTTCTGGTCCAGCCAGTTCTGCCCCAGCTCGCATGCAAGGCTTCGCAGTGCCGGCCATTAAGTAAGGCATTTGAATTTAGACTCGGACACCTATGCGGACAGGTCTGCCCATGGGCTGAGTGTCTAACACCCTTTTCAACCAATGCAGTCCATT
>NW_008824359.1:5566760-5569585 GCF_000699105.1 Pygoscelis adeliae | reverse complement strand
ATGTCCTCCTGTACTGTGAATTCATGTGAAGGTATTTGGCCAGGATTACAGCAGGAAGTAAGAGATGTACAAAGCAGTTGATTCATAGGAATTTGGAAATGCAGAGGGGGAATGAATTTTATTTTTTTACTTCTAAAAATGGGAGGAAGAGAGAGGGAGGAGAGAAAGAAAACATTGCCTTGCTACTTGAGAAAAAAACAGGAAATACACAGAAGAAAGATCAATTATGTATTCAGATAAATGAAAGCTCCATAAAAAATAAATTAAATCCTCATTTTCCCCTTTCCAGAGATGATTCTGCCAGTAGTGTTCGTGTGTCTCGCAGCTGTGCTGCCTCCGTCCACTGGAGAGGTAGGATCCACACTTTGTACTCAGAAAATCTGGATGGGACCCAAGGCACTCGTGGTCTGACTGAATACGGCTTTCCTATGCACACTGATCATATGCAGAAAGAGTCTGATTAGGTATCTAGGATCTGGAAAGCATTTATCCTTGAAGTCTGTTTAATTTCAAAGCAGTAGACTGATTCCACACTTGCACACTAAACCATCTGTAGGCTCACTGTTACTTATGAGTTGGGTCAGAGATAACTATATTTTCCAGAAGCTCCCATACACAGATCCAGTAATCTGGATCTCCCAAAGATCCAGCCCTCTTCCTGTTAATTCCCCATACTTTTACAAGCAGCAATTACCTAACCCTCTCCCTTTCTTGTCCTACAGGTCCCGAGCTATGCGCCTCTCCCTCTGCTCACAGTCCCATCCTCTCAATGTGTATCACTCATTTCCCTCAAACAGCTAAACCAATTAACATACTCAGTGCACACTTAGAGTGGTTCCTCCCAACCCATACTTAGTCTGAAGTTTGAAGTTTGCTACTTCTGCTTCAGAAACACTAATGTGACTGAAGGCTTGATTACATTTCCCCTAATTCTTCAATTTCTGCTCTCCATGCTACAGCCCAGAAGACTAGTGAGAATGGTTGTAAAGAGGAGGCTGAGTTCTTCACATGCCTATTTTTTAATTAAAAAACACATGAAAAGTTTGAGAAATGCTATCAGTTATGGCAGGAGAGGAAGAAAATCTCTGGCATGAAAAACATAGACACACTTTTTTGTTCAGTGGGATGTCCTGATGAAGTACTGCGGGAGGTCTGTGACGATCCTGTAATTAAACAACAGGTTTCTTCAATGAAAAAACATTGATAGGCATGTTTAAAATACTGAAGAAGGGGAACACATCATAAGCACATTCATGTCTTCAGCTGATTTTTAGATCCTGTTTCCTCAAAACCTCATGAAGGAAATTATAATAATCATAAATTAAGTCTGACTCAGTTGCTTAAATTTAAGAGTCTACAGGCACGTGAGATGTTCCAGGATATCTCAGCCATCCACAGAGGGTTGGCAGATATGACACAGGAACCAGTGTTATTGCTGCTAAGCTCTACGCTGTGGAACCACTTAAAGTGCTATTCCACATGGAAGCACCCCTAGAGATACTTCGGAGACAGAGTGCATCACAGTACCTTCTCCATCGCAGGGATCATCTCCTTGGTTGATATTAGTATTCTGGTATTTTAATATTTCCTAGAGATGATTCAGGATTTAGTTACATTCAAATAAAGAAGAAATATAACATGTTCTTTCAATTTAGGAACCTGAAGGTTTTGATGCTCTGTCAACTAGCAAAGAGGGTCAGCAGAAGCTGATTGTTGACAGACATAATACCCTCAGGAGAGGAGTAAAACCAACTGCCAGCAACATGTTGAAGATGGTAAGTTGTGTGCTGTAAATCTGTTTGCAATGAGTAACGGACCCTATGAGAGATATAGGACTGTATACAAGGTCATATTATATTATTTAGCCACAAATTCACCCTTCGGACCTTTCCTAAGGATTGGGCATGGCCAGCATCAAGAGAAATATAAAGCTGGGCAGGTGGAAAAATAAGTCTGGAAAATACTGTGGTATATGAACAATAATGTCTCTTTCTTTTGGAGGAAAAAGAAAAGGAAAAGGAGGAGCCACGGCATTGTTAATTTCTTTCTGATGCAGTCTTCATCAGTCTTCACAGCTTCTATTCTTCTCCTGGGCGCATAGTAACTTTGTTCCTAGTCCCCCTACCCCCCAAAAAAGGGGAAGAAAGGATTTTATATATGATTTTTTCTGATTTGAAGTGTAATTTCCAACTGTTGTTCCTTCATGAGGGGTTATTAGTTGGTATGTGTCTGAATTACTAATATTTTCTTCTTTTATTAAGGAATGGTGTCCTCCGGCTGCACAGAATGCCCAAAAATGGGCCAATCAATGTACTTTAAGTCACAGTCCTGGTAACATACGGAGAACCAGTAAGTGAAGCATGAGTGCTAACTGAATAATGTCATACATGTTATTGATGCGACCAGTTTGGTTTTTGTTTGTGGGTTGTTTTGGGTTTTGGTTTTTTGAGACGTCATTTATATTCAATGTTATTTTGTTTGTGCATGAGGCAAAGGCAACATTCTAGATATAAACCTGCCCAGTAAGTGAGAATCTCATCCCAGTTGCATCAGTTTTACATAGGTTGTCGTGGTTTAACTTCAGTCGGCAACTGAGCACCACACAGCCGCTCGCTCACTCCACCCCACCCGGTGGGATGGGGGAGAGAATTGGAAGAGCACAAGTGAGAAAAACTCATGGGTTGAGATAAAAATAGTTTAATAATGGAAATAAAATGATAATAATAATATGATAATAATAATACACAAAGCAAGTGATGCCCAGTACAATTGCTCACCACCCACCAACCGATGCCCAGCCAGTCCCCGAGCAGCGGCCCCCCCCC
>NW_008824359.1:5526436-5566558 GCF_000699105.1 Pygoscelis adeliae | reverse complement strand
TTGGCTAGTGTAAGCACTACCTAGCAACAACTAAAACATCGGTGCGTTATCAACTTTGTTCTCATCCTAAATCCAAAACACAGCACTGTACCAGCTACCAGGAAGGAAATTAACTCTGTCCCTGCCAAAACCAGGACATAGGTATATCCCATTTTCTTCAGTAGGTGAAAAAAATCGTAGTGAGAAAGCATATTCTGTCAAAATATCCATCAGAAAGAAGATAATCTAGACCCAGTTTACTGCAAAAACCAGCTTGTATGTGCTGGCTGAACTGTTTGGGAAGGAAGGTGCAAAGGGTGAAGGTCCAAAACCAGCTGGTGGTGCTAAGTATAATTTCTAAGACAAGACTCATATTTTTTAAATCCCCTGGCAACTTGCAACCTGTAACTATCTTGGAGGCTCATATAAACACTTCAGTCTTTGGATATTGAAGTTACAGCTGTACTATGTTAGCAATAGCCGTGATCAGTGCCTAATGTGCTGTTGACAGACTTCTGTCTATACTGTATGTAAGATGTGGACTGTCCTTCAGTCCCCATACTTTTTGCCTAAAAACTAAATCCTCTGGTTCTTGCTAAGGTGAATTCCAGATGAGAACCAATGCATACGCAGGAAGATTGGACCTGAATAAAAACAGTAGGTGAAAACAGTGTAGGCACCTTCTTGTGCACCAGAAGTAAGCTTTGAATTATTGGGATCTTCCCAAGATTACTGAGCTGTGACCTGAATAATGACTAGGTTGCTAACTTTCAAATAGCAGAATTACAGTCATGAATCTGTGGTGCACATGTGCAGGTGTATCTTACAGACATGCATAAGGTCTGTCAACAAGCAAACTGCCAGACAAACAGGCTGGCCATGCTGCAAACTTGTCAAGTGACAACTTCAGTATTGACAAAGGGTGATGTCACTGAACTGGAAAAAAACCCCACCTTGCTGTCCCATCTGGGATGAGAACTTCCATGGAAATCATACCACCTTTTGCTGTCTTTTTCTCACACGTGTCTCTTTTATGCATTTCTCAGTACCTTTCTCTTTTCAGCTCTACAATGTGGTGAAAATCTCTTCATGTCATCCGCCCCTTTCTCATGGTCAGATGTTATTCAGGCCTGGTACAATGAGGAGAAAGATTTCAAATACGGAACTGGAGCAAAAAGACAAGGTGTTGTGATTGGCCATTACACTCAGGTAGATGCAATTTTTTTATATTTCAGGCTGAATAAATAAATATCTATATGTTAGCTAAGCAACTTTTACCCTCTCATTATCTTTAAAGAGAATAAGTACAATGGAGACATGAGAGTTATTCTGACAAAACAAGATGAAAGCTTTCAAAGTAACAGAATTGAAATGAAAATAATAGGCTAAGTGGCTTCATGGAGTAAAGAGTAAAGATACTGGTATTTCAAAACTTCAGAAAGAAGCAAAAGGAAGAAACTTATTTGTTTGTTTAACATCTGAAAATTGCTCAGACACTAGAAGAATAGGGTTATTAAAGTATCAGGAAGGAAATATAAATGTTTGTTATAGTCCACAGAGTTTCATTGACTCAGAGAGTTTCCAGTTGGACAAAGGGTTATGATAACCTCCTCTCTTTGCCTGCACGAAACACAGGATACAAAATTTTACATCATGATTCCTACATCTTCTCCAACAGTTTCAACTGAATGAAAACATGTATAATGGAGATAGTTTAACTCAAATGTTTTGTATATACGCGTGATAAACTATTATCATTGTATCCTAAATGTTCTTTGGTTCAGGGGTGAAAGCAGGGAAAAACAATGTTTTTCCAGCAAGGTGAAACTTATATTTTATTATAAAGGGTAAATAAAGTGACTTAACTTGGTTGCAAATGTTTCTGTAATGCATATTGTACTTAAATGATTTTCAAATGTATATTTTTCATTCTTCCATTATTTTCATTCTTATACCTATAGATGGTTTGGTACAATTCTTATCAAATTGGATGTGCTGTCGCTTTCTGTCCCAACAGTAAATACAAATACTTTTATGTCTGCCAGTACTGCCCCACGTACGTATTGATTCTGATTCTGGAAGTTCTTATTACATGATCAAAATTAGTCGGGAGATGGTGAAATTTGTAATAGGGCACATCAGCCATAGCTGAGGAACAGGTTTGAGGAGTGTATTAGGAATATGAAAAGACAGACAAATACTCATCAAAAGAATTGTCAAACAAGCAAAAGCACAAAACACATAAAAGTGACACTGATTTTCAGATTAAATTTCATTTGCCTAAAAATCCTAATTTTCATAATAGTAAATCACAAATAAGTATTTTTCACATTCTACTTGAAATCTTGGTTCATGGTCTTCATCACGGGCTGCAGGGGAATCTCTGCTCCGCTGCCTGGAGCACCTCCTCCCCCTCCTTCTTCACTGACCTTGGTGTCTGCAGAGTTGTTCCTCTCACATATTCTCACTCCTCTCTTCTGGCTGCTGTTGCACAGCAGTTTTTACCCTTTCTTAAATATGTTATCCCAGAGGTGCTACCGCTGTCGTTGATTGGCTCAGCTTTGAGCAGCAGTGGCATTGGCTCTGTCTGAAATAAGGGCAGCTTCTGGTGTCTTCTCACAGAAGTCACCCCTGCAAATTCCGACCCCCACCGCCCCACTACTGAAACCTTTCCAGATAAACCCAACACATATATAAAAATTGGTTGACATATAACCAAAGACTGAGTGTAAATTTATATATGTATGCACCCATATAATTGTTTTATTCTCAGATATGTTATAGTAACTTTATAGCTTATGTTGGTGATGTTGATGTTTCAGGGGGAATCTACGAAGTTCAATTCAGACACCCTACAAAAAAGGAGAACCCTGTGGTGATTGCCCTAATGCTTGTGAGAACGGATTATGCAGTAAGTTTTAAGCATTTTAACTGTGACTCAGGTAAAGTTGATGCTTTAAAAAAATCCCAGTTAATTTATGCAAATGGAAAGTTTTTGAAATTATTCGTTCAAATACCAGGCCAAAAGTACTCTTACAGAACCACGCTTCAGCATGGTAGGTGCTTTACCTAGGTGGGACGACTTGTGGAGTGAAACCAAAGAAAGAGTCTATGATAAGGGTGGGAAAATGTTAGACAGTAGTTGGTGTACATTGGGATGCAGATACCCTCCACTTCATGGATCAAGATATTCATGTGGCCTAGATACCTTCATTAAAGATGACAATGTCTGGGTCTCCATATGGAAACTCTCATGAATACTTTCTAGTGTATGAAGATGCAGTGAGGTCAAAAATATGTTTATACTAATGGTAGCACAGAAATCTCAGCTCCAGATTTCCAGCTGCAGTTTATACTCTTTTCCATACCCAGGAGAGGCAATTCTCACCCTTGAATCTAGGAAATGCCAGGGAAGGAGGAGACTTCTTTATCTTTTTTTCTTCTTCTTCCTTTGAACAATGGTGGCTCATCAGGTAGGAGTAACAACACACTTGATAAGAGCAAGTAGCAAATCTGAATTTTAAGAATTCTAACAGAAAATAAAAACATGTGGGCTGAGTCTCATAATGCAAGACTTAACTTCAAGTCTAACTTCTGTTACATAATTAACCTAATTCTCATCGTGAGCTGTAGTATAAAGGAAGAAAGCTTCAAAACACCTTGCAAGTTCAGTGAGAAACCTCCTTGAAAGAGCTAAGGATCTTGTATGTGTGGTCAAAGGTTTTGTATGCTGCTGTGGAGTAAATGGCAACAAAGAGGAAACAATTGCAGAGAAAATAAATATTGATGAAAAATTATTCCAAAAGGAAATGCTGCAGGTTCTCATTTCCCATTTATGATTAATTTTGTGTTTCAATTTCTTTTCAGCCAAGCTTTGAAAGTTTGAAGGTGCTTATTCCAACTGCCTTGGCAAAGTCTCCTGGATGTACTGATAGCTTCCTCAAGTTCACTGCCCTGCTTCCTGCCAACGCAAAACCGAAATAAAATAACAGCTCATTTTTTCCCTTCCTGGACATCCATCTCCTTAGTGACTTCTTTCAGAAAACCAGATTCCATCCTGCCTCTCCCACATATGCAGAAGGAGTAACTTCAGTCCAGTGACTCACACGAGAAAAAGCTGTAGGAGGATGTACGTATTCTATTTGTATAATGGTCTAGAACATAGCAGAGACCTTAATTGAAATTTGGCATTTGGGTACCAGATATATTTAACGGTTAGCTTTTCACATCTTTCTTTTCCCAAAATTTTATCTAAGGAGCATTGTTTAAAGTTCTGTGGTTCCATGTGTTTCATATGTTCTTAGGATAGATGGATAGTCCTTGGTCATGCAACTAGTCTTAACTTGATCAACATTTTGAACTATTGGACTGTTAACAGGACCAGAAAATAAACAGGATAACCTGAAATATGTAGTTCTCAAAAGGAATTAGGAAAGCAGCGCAGTTTCCACTAGAATTATTCTGGTTTAGAATCTGTATCTTTTGCTGACATACATTCTACTGTAAAATGCTCAGTTGTATCTAAAAGATAAAAAAAAAAGAGTGTATTTCATCTAAATTAGTGATTCTGCTTATAGTATATGATTGCACTTATCATAAATACATGTAATGAAACCTGCCCTCTAATGACAAAGAACTGTCTGAGAAAAGGGCTTAATGCACAAAAATAGATAGCCAAGGGGAAAGGTCCCTGCATTTGGAAAGTTTGCTTTTAATAACAAATAAGCGTGTCTTCCAAAATTATTTTTTTTTAATATCTGCTTTTGCTGTATCAATCATTAAATTACACATTCTTCACTGACCAATTCATTGTAATTTTCCTTCTTTCTTATTACCATGAAATACAGTTCATTTAACTTCCACCAACGTTGTGACTTTATCAGCATTAGGTCTTGAAGGGAGCTTGATTCTTTAGCAGCATAAGCAGAAACAGTTCATGTGAGAAACTGAAGATTTCCTCGGCAAAAACAGAAGTCAGGCAAACAACTTTCCTTCAGACCCTCTTTCAGGGAGAATGACTGTTTGCACAAATAACATGTAATACTCACTTCTGGGACCTTTGGGAAGCAAGTGCTTTTCTGTGTAGTCACAAGTGGGACTAAATATTGTTTTAGTCTCACCTTACAATGGTTTCACATTCCAGTCCTCTTTTAGTAAGGAAGCTGCTGTCGTAATTATGTTTACAAGTCCCAGAGTCTTTGGCACAGAATAATTTCAGCACACACTTCTGACTTACTCATTTCAGTGGCAATTTCAGCACACATTTCTGACTCATTCCTTTTGGTGACATTTCTTCTTGTATGAAAGATCAGCATGAAGTTAAAAGCCTGGTTTCACAATTCAAAGTGAATTGTTTGGGTTGTTTTTTTTCTCATTCATTGCCACCACTTTTTCCCTCCATGATATATTGCCCTCTCATTTGGGTACATCTCTACTAGTAAATTAAGCAATGCCAGGACATAGATGTGAGTGCTGGAACATGACTTACTGCACTCTTATAATTAGCACAGGTCCAAGTAAGAATGATGATAATGCAATAGCTAATCCAGTGTCGTTATCATTAAGGAAATGGGTAGACCCGTGTTGTGGTTTAACCTCAGCTGGCAACTAAGCCCCCCCCAGCCGCTCGCTCACTCCCCCCGCAGTGGGATGGGGGAGAGAATCGGAAAGGTAGGGCAGGCAGGTGTTCAGCCATCTCCAGGAAAGCAGGGCTCCATCACGTGTAACAGTGACTTGGGAAGACAAACACCACCACTCCGAACGTCCCCCCTTCCTCCTTCTTCCCCCAGCTTTATATGCTGAGCATGACGTCACATGGTATAGAATGTCCCTTTGGCCACTTTGGGTCAGCTGTCCTGGCTGTGCCCCCTCCCAGCCCCCCATGCACCTGCAGCCTTCTCAGTCCGTAGAGCATGGGAAGCTGAAAGGTCCTTGACTAGTGTAAGTACTGCTCAGCAACAACTAAAACATCGGTGCATTATCAACTTTATTCTCATCCTAAACCCAAAACACAGCACTGTACCAGCTACTAGGAAGGAAATTAGCTCTATCCCTGCCGAAACCAGGACAACCCGTTACCCCCCACTCCTAAAAAAGTCCATTTACTGTGAGTAATGGGTCTAGAAATCTATTCCCTTCCATTGTAACCCATACCACAGGAACTGATTTCTCAGTCACTCACAAGAGGAAAGGAGTAGTGTAATGAAGTAAAAATCAGCCCTCATACATCTCACCCATGAGGACCCAGGGAACTAAAGGTCAACAAGCCTAATTTAGATATTCAGGAAGATAATGCAGCAAATTGTTTACCAGTCATTTTGTAATCAGTAGAGTATAAAATACCAGCATGGATTCGTCATGAGCTGATCTTGCCAAACCAAACTTTCGTCAGTGAGCAATTTGGATGAGTGGATGTTGTTTTGGCTTTGGTAGCATGTTTGACAAAGCCACAAAAGACATTTGCAAACTAGGGAGATGCAGTTCAGATGAAAGTAATAAGACACAGCACATACACGCTGTTGAACACACATATCCGTGATGCTCCTGTGCAGGGGGCAGAGACGGAGGCCTCTGGCAATGTGGTAAGGTGTCTGCGCAGACGGACAGTACCCACATGCAGATCTAATTGCACAGTTCTCACATGTGATGTCTATGACCTTCCTCAGCCACAAGTCGCAATCATAGTTGAAGACAGCTTTTACCAATAAGGAAAACCTTCACTGAATGCTTTTCTTGGTTGAAAGAAAATTCCCATTTGAAAATTCCCACATTCCCATTTGCCACAAGCACATTTAGGCATTCTTTTGGACAAAAACAAGTTCTAAGTTCCCGGACTACTTCCAACAAACATTAAGAGCAAATGCTGTTCTAAGAAATATGCCAGAATTTTAATCCATTACAGTTTAGTATAAAATGAATAACTGGTACTTAGGAGAGGTAAGATCTGGAGAGGTAATAAAAAATTGATAGATCGATGATGGTATAAACAACCCTTGGAGCAGGAAACCCAAGATGTCCTGTGCTGTGCTGCAGACACTATTCTGCTCCTGTTTGCTTCAAGGAATTTTATATTCTTTTTCTCTCCAACGGGACTTGGAGAGAAAATATACTTCACCTTTGATGGGTGAAGTACAGAATGTTTTCCTCACCTATCCCAAATAGCATTTAACTTAGTGCTTACAGTATCTTCCTCATAAACATTGGCTTTACTGCAGACCGGCATTAGATCAGGTCTCCTGTTCCCCTGACACATTCTCTCACTACAAAGCAAATTGGTAAAAAATAGACCTCCACCAACACCTTTTTTTCATTTAAGCATATTTTGGAAGGAAGATGGCTATGAGCATCTTTATGTGGGGTCCAGCTACTGTTTTTTCTTGGGCATGAGAAAGGTTTAGTGACTGACTCTGGTACCAAATGGTCATGTTGCAGCCAGGCAGTGCTGATAAAAGACTTAAAAGCCATTATAACAGATATTTCATAATGTATTGCAAGGCAGTGTGCCTTGTCCCTGATAGTCCCCTGTGGTCACTGGGGTCCCCACATCAGATCATGCATTCCTCCTAGCACATCCTGTTCCTGGCTCGGTTCACCGTTCTAGGTGAACCTTTACCTTCCTACCTTTACCAAGGATCCAGAGCAGACAAGGAGCTGTCATGGGAGGGCCCATGGAAAGGGGTCATTTCCCATTCCTCCTTCTCACCTACTTCTGATGGAGCTCCCTGCAGACAGCTGGCTGCTCTAGGACAGTGACTGAATTATGTCCCATATCATGGGCCCTTGGTTCACTGTGGAAAAGTACACAGTTTAGAATAGAATAGAATAGGTTAGAATAGAATAGAATAGAATAGAATAGAATAGAATAGAATAGAATAGAATAGAATAGCATAAATTCCATCAGAAGGGACCTACAATGATCAGCTAGTCCAACTGCTTGACCACAAATTAGTTTAGAACTAGTTCCTCTCTAAACTGTAACAATTGTCTCACTTGTGCAATGCTGTAACAAGAACAGTGAGACTTTATGACTTGCACAGTTCAGCTAAGGCAGTATCCTGTCTCTCGTCATTACAAAAATAATGTCCTTTAATGGCAGGTAGAAAAATCCTGTGGCAGGCAAAGCTGAGTTTTCTCTTTCCCCAGATTTGCTATCCAACAGTCGTGACATCCTTTAGTGCTGAAACAGAAACTTTAATGTTATTTTGAAAATGTATCATCATTAGTTACGAAACTTCTGGATATTCCTAGAACGTATGCGGCCTTCTGAAAGCTGTAAGATGGATGTATTTTACACCCTTCTCATGCTGTAGGCCTTGATTCACTTATTTCTCAGAATTTGAAGATATGTTCTTAAAACCTGCGAAGCAAAACCATGCAGTACGCTTTTAAATGTGTGCCTAGAGCCTTGACTGATTTGACACTTTAAAGTGTTACAACAATGTTTCAAGGGTGAGGATGGAAAAATGGTGAAGTCTTGTTATGTGTGGTGGGTTTGAAAAATCCCACCTGAAACTGTGGGTTGCCTCTAACTTAGAGTCTCTCCTGGCTGCACGATGCAACAGCTCTTTCCCAAAATTCACGAAAAAGATATTGTACGTGCTTTAGAGTAACAGTTGTTCTCGGTAGAAAGGGAGTTGAATGAAACAAAGTGTGCGTCCATCTGAACAAAATAACTGCAAGAAGGATCTCTAATTTTTAAATAACACCCTCATCGCAGAGCTAACTTTCCTTAAGCCAAGAATGGTTTGCATTCGTTGGCACGTGGCGGGACAGTACTGCTTAACGATGCATCTGTACATCCAACAGGCTTTATGAGAGAAGTAAATTTTAAGTAAATGGCAATGCATTCCAAAGATTGGCGAGACCTATTATAACTTCCAAATTGTATACAGTGTAATCAACAGCAGGAAAAAAATGACCCCATGTTGTCTCTTTTCAAGACTATTTTCACATGAATAGGCTTTTTTTTTTTTTTACTTCATTTTGCTTGTACCTTTTTATTTATTTATTTCCAAATAACATCCAAGGAGCAAACTCCACACCACTTTTAGAGACAGAGCTAGAAACTACACAATCACATTGGCTTAATACAAGGATATCTTTGAGAGCAGACACAACAAACCAACAAATCTCATAAATTAATCTAAAATGATGAAAACTTGATTTTGATAATATAATGTCTTCAGTGAATTTCTTTCCATACTTGCCTGAGATTTGAAGAAGGAGTTCTATTTTTTTAATCTGCCTGACAGCTTTCAACAGAGCTCTGCCCGGCATGTATCACAAAGGCAAAAGTGTACTTACTGCGAGAGACATCATCGTTAGATAATACAGTTCACAAATATTAATGTTTTAAAATATGCTAATGAAATTTAACATCCTGTACACTATTTTAAATGTATTTATCAACTTCTTTTTCCTTTTTCGCACTAAACATAAGTTATTAATATTTGAGGAAGCCAAGAAATGTACACTCTGTAATCACTACCAACATCCTGCCATGAAAGCATGCATGAACGCATTGATCAAAATATGGAAAATTCCATAATATTCAAACACAGTCTTGAAGAAAGTCCTAAACATTGAAGGGAAGGACAGCTTGACTTCTTGAAATGTATGTCACGAGTAGCTGTAATTGCATGGTAGATAAAACTTTCCATTCCTCAGCTAAACCTAATTGGTTGACAACTAAAAGAGAGAGGCTACAGTGAGCGTACAAAGATTGGGAGTATAGTACCAAAATGAAGTTGCACTTGCACTTTTCACACTTCTGGTTTTGATTGGTACATTAGCCAAATGCATTTATTTTTAGTGGGGTTTTTTCCTGCATTTTTGCAGGAGCATGTACCTGTGCCTTAATCTTCTCTCACATAATTATGGAAACCCAGAGAAATTAATTGGAATTGTAAGTTTATACAAGACCAAGAAATATTTGGGGTTTTTTTCCCATTCAGTTAATTCCTGCCAGTGCAGGTTCGTCCTTCCATGTAGTTTGTCTAACTTTTGACCTATCATATGTAAGATTGGTTTTATCAAACAGATTTCCTCTGAGGCTGAATCATCATCTGCTACATACTATGCTAGTACCAGACTGTCCACAGTCTGCGTCAGCCAGGTTTTTATTCTGTTCTGCAAGAGTAAAGACATCATAAAAAATACAATGGACATTAAAATGGCCTTTAAAAAATTGAGACTGTTGTAATTTAGATATTAATCATCTGAGCAGAAAGGTGTTTTTTCTACCTGCATGGATATAATCCTCATTAATTTTCTCCGTAACAGTTAGCCACAGATAAGCTTTATAGATAACTGTTATACAACAAAGTAATGAACATTGTTCTAACTCTTTGTATGCCATTTTCAGATGGATTTCCTGACTTTATGTGCGTGTCTACCTGCTCTGCTACATCAGCTTGCTGGACAGGTAGGAAAGATAAAAAAAAAATTTAAAGAAAATAGAAATAATCTACAGATAATTTTACATACTTGTAGATTATTATTTTATCATTGTGCAGCTGTAAAAGAAAACAACAGGTGTATACTCAGGAGATGCACGTTCAGATCTATCAGGGCCAGAGATCATCTGTGCCCTCAGTTGGCCCAAGAAATGCTCCAGAACCTGATGTTTTACACCCTGAAATCGAGCCGTGGCACCTGCAGTCCTCTGTTTGGCACCCAGGCTGCCCACACAGTGCCTTACACAAGAGATAAGTGTCTCCAAATCAGATGCAAATTGCAAACAAAGGCTGAGCAAGGAGTGCCCTATTTCAATTTAATAGGAAGCACGGTTTTAATCCTTCCACTCCCTCCGTGCTGTGACATGCATAAGGTTTACAGTTTTCCCTTGGCATGGCAGAAGATATCAGAGGCAGTTAGGACCACACGTTTGGATTTAAGCAGCTACATTTCTCCTAGAGCTGTCTGTAGAGATCCTCTAACCTGGGTCTCGGCCTGTCCACAAACCAGTACTCATTGTAATATGTCTAGAATAAACCTCTTTTTCAGCTTTAAGTGGCAGGGACTGTTCATTGTTGTAACTATATTTATTACTCTGCCTATAATATGCTTTGGCCATAGTTTGCTGAGTTTTCATTTAGTAGCAGCGCTGTATCAGACAATTTCCGTCAATTTTTCCTTAAGTTTTGCTGCTACTGCTGTTCTGGCTGTTTTGAGGGGAGCTGTTTTTCAGAGAGCTGGTCTATGATTAAAAATAACCTATCAAAAATCAATTCTTTTTAATCTGGGTCAGCTCCTCAGCACAATTCACCATAAGGTCCAACATCAAGTCCTTTTGTTACAACTAAGGGGCCATAAAGAGGCAGAAATGAGCTTTGTGGGAGGGGGAATGTTAAACTATGCTATTACTTCATGCATAGCTCATGGGTGGGATTTCAGACATAACCTGTTAAAGTGCAGAGACTGAGTTTGTAGGGGTGGAATTGAGGGATGGGGGAGCAGCAAAAAATTACTAGAATAGATTGGTTGTCTCATCTGACAGTACCATGGAAGCAAAGTTACGTGGGATGGCTTACACAGGTTACTGCTGTTGGAAGAGGAGGATCATCCCCAGTGCCACCACTACGTTTCCTCCTTACTAAGTTGATTGCATTTCCTAACCTGGCAGAAAACTATTCAGTCTGGCTGGGTTGCTGCTTTGCTGGTTTTGCAGTTGGGCTGGCTTGGCATGGGCTCCAGCAAGCGCTAGAGTTGCAGAGGCAGAGGAGGAAGGGCAATAGTCTGGGACTGAGACATGCAGACACAGAAAGGAGTAGAATCTCCTCCAGAGAGTGGGAAAGTATCAGATGGCTCCAAATCAGTTGTATCCCAGGAGTGCTCTCCTTTTCTCTCCTTTCATCTGTTTCCCCTCTTCAGCCACCAGCACAGTCCCTCCTCACCAACAGTAAGTTGATGTTCTTGTTGTCCTTATCAAGTAGATGCGCTGTGAAGAGAAAGAATTAAAAGGAAAGGATAAGAAAGGCAGTGACTTAGAGTAGGAAGTGGTCATCTCATCTACTGTTTATTCAGCCTGTAACGCAGCTCAGAGAGAGGGGGACATCCAACTTTTCTTATTTCTTTAAGGAATGCAGTCCTGCTGTTGCAAGAAATCCTGAGCACTGTGCATATCAGTGCATTTAATCCCACAGACCTCAGCAGTACAGGAAAACAAGTAACTGAAAGAGTTGGGATGGTCCATCTATACATAATCACAGTGCTGTAATGAAATAATGCACTGGGTTTTCTAGGGCTGCTTGTGCTCCTCCATTTACATTTACCTGTGTGTCATGCTTCATTCTGGGGACTCTTAAAACACCCATATCTCTATGCATGGGGCTCTTGCTTCCAGCTGAAATCCAGCTCAATTCAGACAGGAAATTTTTGTCTTTGAATAACTGCTATTTATTACCTTCAGAGGGGTCAAGTGTTTCACATAAGGGTGTGAAAATTAGGTGCTTAACCCCATTCTGCCTCACTCAGCTGTACTGCTAAATTCTGAGAATAATTTACCTCTATATCTTGTATATAGAATGTATATTCTTTGCTTGATTGCATTGTTTGCTCCACCTAGTTAAAGCATAATGATTCTCTGGACAGTAGACAGGAGTTTGTGCAGCACTCTTTGAGCCAAGCTCTAAACTAGATTAGCATCCCCTCAATGCACCTTCTGCTATGAGGTTCAGTACACCAATTGTACACAGAGCAGAGCTGGCCTTCATTGAAGTGGTTGAGTCCCCATCCCTGGAAGTATTTAAAAGACGTGTAGATGCGGCGCTTAGGGACATGGTTTAGTGGGCATGGTGGTGCTGGGTTGACGGTTGGACTCGATCTTAGAGGTCTTTTCCAACCTTAATGATTCTATGATTCTATGATTCATTTTCTGTATGTCTCATACTCTAAAAATCAGTTTCATAATCTACAACAAATCAGACCCTTTAAACAGAAGTTTAAAGCAATCTCATGGAAAGCAAATATCTTCTAAAGACTTAAACATAAATGCTTAGATGTGTCAATACTGGAAGATGGTTGAAAACATTTCATGGAAAGGAACTCATTCCCTAGTCAATCTTTGCTTTTTGAGAGTCATTTCTCGTGACATCCAATACTCACAAATAAAGGTACTTCTCAGTATGAATAAAGACCTGAGCAAATAAAGGCAGGGGAAACCTATTGCAACAGTCTTGCGACATCAAGTATTCGGTCGTAATTGCCCATGTACATCCTTTTATCCTGTAATAAATATGAGGTAACAAACTCACAATGCAAAAGAGAAATATTACCTCCTATTTTTTACTGGGCATGTGGAGAGGAGCAGACACTTGAGGAGTCACGGTGGGTAGCTATTCATTGCCAGCTCTAGCTTATCCTGGGATAACCGGATTCAGACACCTGCACACTCAGGACCTAGACTCTTTTGTGTTACTTTTTGGGGACTTTGTCTTTTTGACTTTTCTATAACTATGGCTTGTGGTGAAGACTTTTTCCTGTCAACCATGGTTCATTCTGGCTGGCAACCATTATTCCCATTGATAAGGCCTTTTATGACCTCTTTTCAAGGTCAAAACTCATGAGCCATAGTTCATAAATCTACAGGTTTACTTAAAATCATTACTTTGAAAAAGTAATACACTCAAGGCATTTTTTCTCTCTGCTCTAATCTGGTCTTTCTCAAGGTCTTTCAGGATTTCATCAGAAATGGCTACAAGCTAAACAAAAGTTATGGTTCCTTCTTAACCAAGGGACTGCGTGGGCTGAAGATCAGGAAAAGACACTAAGTACCTCTTAGCTATATATTAAAGAGTTCAAAGGTGTGAGTGCAAGAACTACAAAAGTGTAATCCATCACTCTCCGCTGTTGAAATCACGTAGATATGCACTTTGAAAAGTTTCATTTCCCAGCACCGTTTTTAATAGAAGGGGAAAAGCTTCAGAGAAGCATTTGTCAAAAAAATGTATGAAATACAAGTTTTTCTGTTAGCCCCTTCCCAGGAGGCTGACTTTGGGAAACATTTCATGTGATATTGACTGGCAGAGATTTGAACCCCTTGTCCAGCTTAGACTGGTGACGTATATGGTGTGACCGAAGGTCCTACCCTTCTGACTTGGAAAATTATAGAAAAGGGATAGCACCTTAAGAAAGCTGCATCTTACTCATTTCCACTTCATTAAATTAGTCTTCTTCCCATTTGAAATCAGCTAGGATGAAGACATGCAGCAGAATGGACTTGCAGTGACTAGCAATCTGTAATATAAGCATGGCTTGAAAGCCAGTTCCTCTATCACGTTTTCTTTCAAATTTTCCATTCTTTATATTTCAGCAAACCCTTGCAAATGTGCAGACAAGTATTAAAAATGTCCTGATTTAAAGAGGAGTTAAGCATATTACCACAATTTAATTCAGCATCTTTTTCATGCTTCCTGTGCACCACTGAAATAAAATAAACAGAGCCATATTCCACACGAAGGCATGCCAACGAAAACACTGTTTGCATCCTAGTACCGTGATCTTTAGTCTAGTCACCCAGCTAGCCTTAGGAGTGGGAGATAGAGCACCGGGCAAGGCGTGGGGAATACCATGCTCTCACCTGCAGTGACACCGTGGCTCAGGTACTGCTCTCTGTGCTTTCCTTTTGTCTCACAGCATCCTCTTTCCATGACATGCTCTCTGGGCAGAAGTTATCTCCACAGTGTATCCATGCTACTGTTATTTTAATGATTGAAGCCCATGTGGCTCTAAATGTTTTTGTGGAACTGATTTTATCCTGTCCATACCTCAGGTAATACCAGCAGCCTTCATGGCTCCATGGAAAGCAGCTGCCCTGCTATTTACCCCCCTGACCTGTGTGGGTTTTGTAGCCTGTACAAGAACTCTGGGTTACCCGCAGGATCAGGCACAGTCTCAGGGTGAAAGAGAGACTGTGAAGTCACACAACAGACTCACACCATTACCATCAGGCTGGCCAGTACTAACAAGGAGCTGCATTTCCCTAATCTACCCCTTCTTCTCCCTCCACACCAAATCCACATCTGGTTGCCATAAGAAGTAACCAAGCTGTCTTCAGTGAAAGTGTCCTGGTGCCTGATTAACCCTTGCGAATATAAATCAGAACACTAACCCAGCAGAAAACTATTCATCTATTTAGTTTTCTCTTAGAGGGGGTCACTCCTCTCCTCTAATCACAGCATCAAAGCTAATACAAAACAGGAACTTAAGCAACTGAATGTATTTGACTTGCCTGCACCCTGTATCTGTCCTGAGCTGCTAGCGTTAAACACCCACATTCACACAAAGACAGAACACTTCCCAAGGCATGGGGAATGGCTAAACAAGAATTTGTTTCTAGTTTAAATGTGCCTTAAGATCTGCAGCTGCAACACTCTAACAAAATAGAAAACAGGTCAAAAGAAGCACTCGTTAGATGAAGCCCCTCTACAGTGTTACTAAGATTTTAGTGCCGGGGGAATACATTGCAGAGTCTGTCATGTATTTATCTCTCAGCTTATCAGAGGATTATGTCAAAGAAAATGATAAGTAAGAGATAAGTTAGTTCGAGACTGACAAGACCATGTTGTCTAAGTTGATTGAACAGCAACACAGCAACATGTTAACCAGCATCGTTAGCAAAATTGTGAATAGGAATTGCATGCCTGATGGCATTTGTGAGGAGCAGCCACCATCTAATGAGTGCCACGGGTCTTTGGTTACTGCTGTGTACTGCCAGCTACATCTGTGAAACAAGGTGAAGATAAAAGATAAGGAATAATAAAGTAGGATGTCATTAATCAGCTTCTACAAAAGTAGCATATCAGTGGATAGCATTTAATAATACATCGCCCCAAGCAGCTCTATGTCTGAGCCTGATCTCATCTTCTGCATAAAGCATCTCCCCTGAGCACAAGCTGTCTACGTTCACTTTATGAACTGCAGCGTCGGACCTGCTTTGCCGTTAGTGGGTGGTAGCAGGAGGCTCATCCTGCCAGGAGGTGATACACAATACATAGGTTACATTTTTGCTCCATTTAAGAAACTAACAACAAATAACAAGGCCATTCAGGTTAACCCATCACCTAATGAGGTATAACACTGGCAGCCAGTCCACCCATTAATAAGAAACAAGATTGCACAATTTAGGCACTGAAGACACCTGTTAGCCAAGAGGTACCACACAGCTCCTGGGTCAACCAAAGCAAATGAGCTTACCCATTAAAACGTCAGGAATATCAATATGGGGGGTGGGATCCATCTTGAATTACTTTAGCCATCTACAGCCAGTTTAGTCATACTGACAGTCTTTAATGGGGAGAAGGGAGAGAAAACGGTAATTTTGTGGAACAATTCAGAGAGAACATTTTTTTTTTTCTCAAACAGAGGCATTATGTGATAGTCTGTGTTGGCAAAGATCTACACATAGGGCTGGTGGGTACTCTTCAGGATCTACAGAAAAATGAGGGGATAGTTTTAGACTGCTAAAAGCAACTGTTATGGGTGTTCATCTTTGCAATCAGTGAAGCTGTTTGCCATTATACTGGTTTTGGCTGGGATAGAATTAATTTTCTTCATGGTAGCTTGTATGGTGCTATGTTTTTGATTTGTGACCAAAACAGTGTTGATAACACACTGGTGTTTTAGCTATGGCTGAGCCCCACCAGCAAGTAGGCTGGGGGTGCATAAGAAGTTAGGAGGGGACACAGCTGGGACAGCTGACCCCAACTGACCAAAAGGATATTCCACACCATGTGACATCATGCTTAGCAATAAAAGCTGTGGGAAAGAAGGAGGAAGGGAGGGGCATCTGGAGTTATGCTGGTTGTCTTCCCAAGTAACCATTACACGTGATGGAGCCCTGCTTTCCTGGAGATGGCCAAACACCTGCCTGCCGACGGGAAGTAGTGAATGAATTCCTTATTTTGCTTTGTTTGTGTGTGCAGCTTTTGCTTTACCTATTAAACTGTCTTTATCTCAACCCATGAGTTTTTGCACTTTTACCCTTCTGATTCTCTGCCCCTACCAGGGCTAAACCACAACAGCCATAAAAACTTTGCCATCTCTCATGATGTTCCTGCCCATGGTAGGAGGGTTGGAACTAGATGGTCTTTAAGGGTCCCTTCCAACCCAAACTGTTCTATGACTCTATGAGATGTATTGTTCCTCATGAAAAGCAAATTTTTTTCATGTCACTGTTTCCAGCAGGTGTGTCACGTAAGTGCATCGTGCAGGTGAACGAGTGTATGAGCTCAATTTTGGGGAAGCAGCAGGCATGTTTTGAAGACAAAATAGCAGTTGTGCAGCATGCCTGGACATTCCACGTATATGGAATACATATGGTATGTGTAATATTGTCCATCCTCATGAACAGGTGTTGTGTGACTGTGCAACTGGGAAACATGTCAACAACTGCACTGCACTGTAAAAATAGCCCTCAGATCTAGGGCAGGAATGGGTGATGCGTGTACACACCAGAGCTATGAAGGTAGTTGTGATTAGCTAAGCAGCTGAAGAAGTGGAGAGGTGCAACTTTGCATTGTTTCTCACAGAGGAAACGCAGCACATTTTAATAATTCCTACAGACCATATAGAGACACCATCAAGCAGGCTCCAAAGGTAACACACTGATGAGAAGATGACCCAGTTGGGAGTAGGTTTTCTTCCTGGTGACTTTGTGCTCCTCTTTCCAATAAACATGCATTAGCTCAGATAGGTCTTCCTTACACGTGTCCGTTGCAGTCTAACACATTCCCTGTGTATTTTAGAGGATACATACAGACTGTTGGTCAATCACTTATGGCATTCTACAGTAGGAAGAGTAAGCTGTCTCCATGTCATGACCTGAATCTATTCTTAGCTTTAGACCTTTTCCTAGATCTTCCTCCAAACCCTTTCCACCCATTTTTTTTCCATGCCTATCTATATTAATACGTTACAGAGAGCCAGAACACAGACTTGAGCACTGACGTGATTTTCTGTACCTTTATATTCTTCATCCTTGACACTATTTTGGCTAAAACCAACTGGCATTACCCTCTAGAAAAACCTTGACATGGTTGAGAGGTTAGTAATGCCAAGGGCCCTTCATTACCAGCAGCTTGGAAGACATCATAGTGGTTCAAGAGGTAGAGTTCAGCTATATTGACCAAGGCCAAACCAGCTGGCCTTAAGACCCACAAAGTTATTCTAGATACATAGTACTATAGAGATAGCATTTATATCCTTACAGCTCTCCCTTACATTTCTTCCTGAAACAATTGTTTTCCTCAACCTTGTCCTCAAAGAGGTATAGAATAGCAAACGACTTGACCCATATGATTTTTTTTTAAAGTCTTGGTGATGTCAAGGCAGTCACTTAACTTAGCTGCTCATCCAGCCTATCCCAGACTGTAAGCAGAGGAGATGAAACGCAGACGTGAAGTGCCTCCATTACCTCTAAAGGCAGCATAAGGAGAACGGCTTTGAAGTAGACCCCTAGCTTCTAGAGCTGAATGAGATGAATCCCACCCCAGCAGTCTAGATCATATTCTTGCAGGGACAGGTCTTCATCATCATCTGCAAACTCAAGAGACTTGTGTGGAGGCTAGCTATAGTGAGGCTAAACTTTAATAACAGCAGACTTAGCTGGGGTGGGGCTGGGAGGTGAGGGATCTGCAAAGCATAAGGGTTCTGGCTGAAAAGCAAGAGACTGAATAGTGGAGATACTGGCAGGCAGTTAAACACTGAGAGATTTTCTGCAGTGGGTCAAAAGAAGAAGTTTGAGAAGCACATTAAGACAAGTAGTCACGAAACACTCCAGAGAAGCGAAGTGACTGGTCCCATTAGATGAATGAGCTAGAGAATCCCCATATTCGAATCCTGAAAGCACAGAGGTTATCTGTCTCCTCCTGAAGTGCAACATCACAGGTTCATAGGAGACCCCATATTCTTGATCTTGCTTTGCTTACATTACGGATGATGAGTTTGGCCCAGCACAGACAGTGACTGACTCATTAGCTGAAGCACAGGAGGTAGCAAGGTGGAGAGGTGTCACCACAGAACAATGCAGTCAAAGAAGTCATCTTATTACAAAATACATTGGTAACTAAAAGCTGCACGGCTTTTATCTGTGATTTTCTCTGCTTCTGACTAAACCGGCAGGTCAGAGCCATGTGACATATGTAGGTCCAGTGAAGACCGGTGATCTTGTAAGCACCTCTTGCAGAGCTATAACCAGCTGGGAAAAAACTGTGACAGAAAAAAACCACACCAAAGGTGTCTATAGGAAAAACACAACTGAGAGGAAAGGACTGGAAAAATAATGCATGCTTACACCCATGTTAGCTCAGCCTGGCTCTCCCTTGTTGTCTCAGCTGGGTTCAGGTTAACGTAGGTGCTTCCTTGGTGTAGAGCTGAGTGTGACAGTTTGATTTCAGGCTGTTCCTTCTCACTGGCTTTAGAGGAAGGGGAAAGTATTTACCTGTTCAGTTTAAGAATCGCTGTGAGAATCTGTCACTTTTGACTTGGTGCCAGAACATGTAAACCGTTTGGTGTGTCATACTTCTAATCTTTGCTGACTCTGTTCATATATATTTTGGTCAAATTACCAGAAGAGTTTATTTCCTCCTTAAACTGCCTTTGCCAACTATTTCAGTAACTAAAGAATGAGACTAACTTTAATAAATCCTTAGGAGGGAATTCAGCCTTGACAGAGCCTGTTAAGAAATGTGTTTTAGTCTTGTATGCCTAGATAAAACAAACTTCTAATTTTCTCTAGCATTTTTCTTCAAAAATCTTTGGCTTCCTCATGTGGATGCCCTGAAAAACTATGCTTTCTCTTTTGTCATCAAAAACCAAACTACCTAGATTTTCTTAATCCAAGTATGTTACCTTAACAACTGTAATATCATTCTAAAAATAAATAAAAAAAGATAAAAAAGGCTCAAAAAGCCCGATAATATATGACTCCTGATAGGGACAGAGTCCAGCTAAACTAACAGGTTCTTCAGTCTCTACAGATTTGACTGCAGATATTTGTTTTTTATTGTATTTTGACATAAATTCTCAAGCATCAAAGCTACAAAATCAACCCAAGCTGTGTGAACTCTCAAAGTGATTTAATTTTTATAACAATGTGTATTTCCATGAACTAAGATAAAATCAGTTGACAGTGCAGGGGATGGAACATTCCATAGAAAATGCTGAAATCTGGTACCAGCCCTGGTGACACAGGTGGCCTCGTTTCTCCTCAGGAGGAAGACGCAGATCCCTTCAATCCCAGGTTAAAGAGGGTCATATCCTGGCCACATCAGACACTGTGTGTATGAACTGATTATTTGTTTTATGTGCGTAAGCCTGACGTGTCTGGCATGCTGAAGACTTGCTGTGCATGATCGGCTAGCAGTGGAGGGTGCCAGATGATGCATAGTGTTGACAGATGTGCAACAAGGTGAATCCGATCCTGCATTTTTCTGCTTGCCATGTCGCAGCTAGAATTGTACCTTAGGCACCAAGCTATGCAAACCTGCCCAAAGTTGTTCAGCAACTTGCCTTCATTAAAAATATAGGAGTGCCCTCTGGTGGAAAACTGAGCATCTGAAGCTGAAGTTTCAGTGTCACTAAAAATTACCTTTTTCCTCAACTGCAAGTACATACAATTTGTTGCTGGTAAACCAAAAGAAACTGCAGGGCCCCGATCAGTTTTTAGTTACATCACTGGATATTTTCACCTAGAAATAAGAGAGTTTACTAAAAAATTGTCCCCCATTAGGCAATCTGGTGATTTTTTTTAAATTCTTATAAAAACCTTGGTTTAGATTTCATCTTCTTTCCTACCTTAATAAAAGCCTTGAGACACAGCTCATCTTGGTGTATTAGGGATTGACGTCTCATCTCCTGAAACTTAAAAAGACTATCTGTTTAAAAGTTACCAGGCGTAACACATTTTATGTTGAATATATAATTTTGGTGGGACTGTAGCATATGGAGCTCTGTTTTTTAGATGACTAAACTTTCTCTATAGGTATGGGAGAGCTAGGCACTGCCAAAAGGGCATCCTTTATTGTCAATATGCCACAAAAACTACTCTTGCACGTAGTGGTGTAAACTCTCCATGTTTTGGACTTTGGTGAGCATCCTGTGCAAGTATGTCTATAATCATAAAGGAGGTCTAGACCTAAATATATAACTCACAGACCTCTATGTCAGGGCAGAAGAATCTCCCCTATTGGTGATTTTGGAATAGGGGACAGTCTGTGTCTGTTTAATGGCTGTAAATTCCTCACACTCAAGGGAGAGCACAGTAAGAACCTCTGCCCACCTCAATACTAGACAGCTTAGCCTTGTGATAGAGAAATGGTTTACGTCTAGCAGCATCCCTCTGTGTTGAAATTATTTATTTAAAGCTAACAGTCACACATGCAGAGTTTGATTCTCCAAAACGCTCGATCTTTTGACTTGAACTTACATGTATGCTTAAGCACTTGTCTGGATCATGACTCAGTGCAGTCAACTATTTCTTCTGTCAAAGTTGTGCTCAGAAGTTAGTTCAGATATGCTAAAGAGTTTTGCACAGTTATGGTCCTTCCCTCGGTGTCTTAGTCATAATTACCACAACAAATTACTCAAATGCATGGTATCATAGAGTACAACATAGTTAATAAATATACTGCTAATGTACGCAGAATGGGGTCATTTCAGAAAAGAAATAACATCCCTGTTTGAATATCTTGTAAGTATATGCAACAGGTCTTTACCTATCCTAAGATACATTTTACGTATCTTAGGATGTTTGGAAAAATGCAGCACAAAGTAGAGGGAATCAGGAACTCAGTTCCCATTTGTCAAGTTTATGAAAATAAAGTTATTTTTGTGTTAATTTCTACTGAAAAGGAAGGTGGGGGGTTCCACACAAAAGCACAATGACTGGTTTCAAAAGCGAGAAGGTTGTAAAACCTGATTCTTAGGTTCGGTAAGGGCTTGGTACCTGCTTTTCTGTAGATGATAATGACACCTGCAGCACTACTTTAAAATAGTTCACCTTGTTTTACTTGTATGAAATTTTCTTATTAAAACTCATTGCATTATGTTTTTTGAAAAATTTTGTGGTTTCAAAGGTTATTAGACCAACTCATGAAAGAAAAATCTGTTAAAGATTAAATATAAATACATTGTCTCTAACTCAAGGAATCCAGTAGAGGCTGGGAGATAGTCTGGAAAGCATCATATCTTTATCCTGCCCTTCAAATCTTCCTAAGAGCTTGCTTTTGGCCTTTTCTCCAGAAAGACAGTGGGGTTAGGCTGACTTTTGGCGTGATCCACTGCTGCCATTTTCATATTCTTACTCATTTATCTATTTAAGCTTGGACTCATTAGGATTGTTCTACAACATTGCAAGACCAGCTGAAAGAGCTACGTGGAAAAGTAATGGCAGCTCAGCCTTGTAGAGCAAAATTATTGTTTGTCTTTAACTTCAGGGCTCTGAAGACTTCCTTGCAGACTGATAAGGCTCAAGACCAGTTTGAGGTTACAGCAGAGCTTTCCCTGCGGCCGGGTTGTTGAGGGAGACCGTCGGTTTGGGGAAATTTCAGACCCTTCACCTTCAGAGAGCAGGACAGGAAGGCAGGTGCCATTTAATCCTAACTCTCAAAGTGAGTCTAGGTGTTATATCGTAAAATAAATATTTGATATTACAAATAGCGAACCAGTAAGTATAAACAACAATTGCAGGCAGTACATGTTCAATGCAGCTTTTAAAATGTTTATAGAGAATAATATAACAATAAATCAAAGATAAGGAAATTCAGAAGAAAGAAATGAGTCAAGATTTTTCATGAGAAATACAACCCAGCTACAAACCAATCACTGTCTGTATAGAATAAGATAAGTGTGTATTATCGACAAACACCGTGTAGTGCTAATGATATCCAAACAACTTCCACAGAGGAAGAAAAATTTTTAATGAGTGATAAAATAATAAATATTTTGTGAGAGGACTCTTTTTTCTGGCACTGAGACTGTCTTCAGACATTCTCCTACACCCCACAAATTTTTGAAATTTTGTCTCTGAAGGAACGTAATCTTAAATGTTAATTCTTTCCTCCTATTTATTTAAGGTTACATGGATAATGAGTGAGAAAGAAAATATCATACAGTTTATCATACTGTAATACATGAATGACTGGAGCGGCATTGTGTTTTATTTAATATATAGTACCGTGTTTAAAGTTGGGTTTTATTTTATTTTATTATTTACTCTGAGAGACCAATCTCTTGGGAGGGAGTAGGGGGTGCAATTGGCTTCCAGAGAAAATTCAGCAGAGACTAAATTCAACAGAGGCAAAGCTAATTTAGGCAAACATCTGACTGGAAAGCTTTAGGTCTGTGGATTCTGCATTTGGCCTTTCAAAGTTTCTTCCAACTCTATTTTTTATTTAAGCAAAGTGAAGTGTAAGTTACTTTTCATTGCTCACCATTTGTTTATAAGCCTTAAAAGAAAAATGAAAAGCATCTTCTATAAGGAAAAAATACTAAGCGGGGTACTTCATATTAAAATGACAAATCTCCAGGGGTTCCTAGAGATACTGTCATCACCCCATGAAAAAATAAAGCAGCACAAGCCAAGACTGTTATTTCAGTTGCACTGACATGAAACTGTCCTATAGTGATATAGCTGTCCCTACCGGGAGCAGGTCTGTATTAATATAATAAATCTGTGTCAGTATAAAGCTTTTTTGTCTGTGTGTCAGTATGTGTTGATTTGAAACTGCAATCAGATATCTCATCCTGAGCAAATCTACTGAACTCATATAAAAACTTGCAGAGTTGGACTTGCAAAGAGGTGGGAAAGCCTCTGTCATGACACCCATGCAGTCTTATCCCCAGATTAGCCATCCCAATGAGTGCCCAGCAAACTGCTGTGTGTGCAGAGCATGTCTGTGGCCATCCCACTCTGCCCGGGAAGGCGATGGAGGGCTGCTATCCGTCAGAGGGCAACAGGACACCATGCTCACGGGAAAATTGCTGTCTGGAGCTCTGTATTAGTGGGAATGCTCAACCGCGTATCTAGTGGCCTCCGCTTTCTCCATGCTAAAAGGCTGGGCCTAGGTTTTATCCTGTGCGCTTCATCATTCCTGCAGGCTGGAGGGGAAGCTGTGCATGCAAAGTGCTTCTCTGTGCCAGCTGCCCAGAGGTAACATCCCACCCGTGCTACAACTAATGGTCAGTGCAAAATCTCCACTTAGACTGGAAGTGGTCCCCTAAGCCATTCTGGGGGATCCACCACATTGAACTGAAGCATATATCACAGATGGCTGCGCTTTGGACAGGGTGCTCTGTGGGATGGGTCAGGGAAGGATCTCTGATTTGCTGCCCCATGGTGCCCTGCAGAGAAGCCTCTCTCTGCCGATGGAGTCTGGGATGGCCCACTGGGTATGTTAGGTACAGACGATGTGAATATCCCCTCTCATTTGCGCCTTTGATTTGGACGAGGGCAAAATAAAAGGGAGACCTTAAAACAATATTTGGACTCTATAGGTTTAGCAAATAAGCCGCCTCCTCCACTTCACAAGACACTTCAGCTGGCTTAACTGTCCTTGCATATCTGACTAGATGCACAGCTTTGACAGCCAGCTGAGCACCCTCACGCTTACCAATGAACTGTTCCTGCTGCAAATGTGGAGGTGACAGCAAGAGCAAACCAGTATATAAAGCCTCATTCATCTGTCAAAATTATCGCCACTGGACATCACCAATTTAAAATTACTCATCAGGCTTGCAATAGAAAAGTACACATACAAATATATGTGCAAATAGTTTGAGCTTTGAATTTTACACTGAGAATGAGTGTAATCCTGTCGCTCTGCAATCCCAGCTGTGAGCTCCCTCCAGACGCGTGCCAGGGTTCAGCTGCCTGTGTTCCCGATATCCATGGCCCAAGTGCGTGCCCTTGACTCCCACTGCTGGGAAAGAGCAGAGGGAAAGTTTGTAGAAAGACAGCAAAGTAAAAACAGAGGGAGAGGAAGTACTGTTGAAATAGGGTTGTTAGTAGCTCCACATTCAAAAAGGAAAATGTCAACGTGGAAATGTATAAAGTCCTAAAAGAAAAAAAGAAGAAAAAAGCTAGGGAGGCAGGTCAGGAGCTAGTTGGGAATCACCAGACTTTTGGGTGAGTCATCAGAGCCATCAGCGTCCACGGAGCTGGTGGAAATAACTATCTCAGCACCGCTGGGGATGCACTCTAAGGAGCTGGGGAGGCCAACCAGCCCCCTCAGTGCCTGTCCTACCAGCAAAGATTCTGCACAGTCGTGATCTTGTTAGCCTCAAAGCTTGTCAGAATGCAGCCGCCTTTGCATGTGATAAAAATCATAAAAAGCAATAAATAATTGCTTTATATTTTGTATCTCTTGCTTGAACAGTTTGTGCCTGACTAAAGATGCCAGAGCAACAAGACCCAAGAGAGAGGTCGTAACACGAAAGGTGACCTAACAAAGAACTGGGAAGCTGGAGGCATCCACTGAACCTCCCTCCAAAGTACCTGACCCTCACCCTGGTCCACACATTTAACCAATATTGTTGTCACTATGCATGGTTTTCCCTGTGTTTGCTCAGGCCTTTCACACAGGAGTAAGGGACAAAGAAAGAAAAAGGTGTAGGAAGGAAAATCAAGGGTAGGAGTTGTAATTTGCTCTTAAACTCAGGCTTTCAGATGATGATGTTCTTTCAAGGTAAATATACAGTAACTTGTTTATTTGATAAGCTGAACAGAGCTTGTGAATTCTTGCTTGGCACTGAAAGTATTCTTGGAGCTGATGAAAAAATGCCCTGGTTGTACAACACAGAATATTAAAAAAAATTACCTTGTCAAACAGAAAGTTTCCTGGTAAACACTCTCTGGCTCTGTGGGAGTGGTACTTCACTGACACAAAGTGTTTGCTTTCCACAGAGCAAAGGACAAGCAAGACAAAAGTCCGTGAGACTGTAATCTGCAGATCTGTCACATGAGAATGTCACGATGTAAAAGCCTTTTCTATTTCTCTCCTAAAGCTACACAGTCATGGGGATGACCCAGGTAGTGAAATTTAAACACCTAGTCATACACAAGGGAAATGCAATAAATCTCCATATAAATCGTCTTCATTACAATAGAAGACAGGACTAATCCATCTGCAAGATTAAAGATAGCAGTGAGATGGCAGAGGTGTAGTCAAGTCTGATGAAATTCACCACTGATACTTAAGGAACTAATTGAACAAATCTTTGAACCATGAACAACTAACTTCATCAAGGCAATCACCTCACAGAAGAAGCGGTTTAGAGCTTTGGGAAGATGAATATGGAACTTCTGCCTAAAAAGGGAACTAAAGGAGCATTTGAATCATTGGCCTGCTTTGATCCTGGGAAAAATTCTGCATCAAATTATTGAAAAAGCAATGCATAAATCCATAAAGGCTTTGTTGATAACAAAACACATCTAATATTTCAAATTTCCATCAAGCAGGCCTGCGAGATGAAGAGGCCTCATGGTAGCTAAGTTCTTAAAAGGGAACTTTTACATTTCCCTTTACATTGGCAAAGCAGAAATGTGAAACAAGTTACTCTGCTGCTCTGGTACACAAACTACTGGCACATAAGATAAGAACCTGCTTGTGTTCAACTGGAGCTAGGCAGAAGAATCAAGGCTAACTTAGAATAATTATGTCAAGTGACTGGATATGGTAAAGTAAATACAACCAGTATGAACTGGAAAATGACAGGGGTGTTTTGGGTTGCAATGGCACTCGCACCTACCGTATCAGTAATACCATACAAAGGCAAGATTGCCTAGGGAATGCTATCAGAAATACCAGGTTTTGGGTACACTAGAAGCAAAACTAAACTCCTAAAACCCAGACATATACATACTCTATACATACTCTATGTTTTGCATCCAGTGCGTTTTTTCCCCAAGACCATGAGATGGTTCTTTGACAAAGTGCTTAAAATAATTGGTTGGAAGTTATTTTTCAGATCTGGATAGAGGCTGTTCCTTCCTCCTACCAGACCTTTACAAATGCTTACATCAATCCTATTCCCAAACCTCACTCACCACAGATGAACTGAAAGCTGTCCAGGGTTGTACTATAATAAAGTATTCTCAGAGAGAAAAATTAATGTGAACCATTATTGAAAAAGAGCACCTGTAATCAGGCAATTCCCTAACCTGTTAACTGCAGTGTCAAACTGTGACTGTAAAAACTAAATAAAACACAGAAATGTCTATTGAAGAGTCTCTTTAAGAGAGACAAATTTAAGGCTCAGACTTTGGAGATTAAGAGATTGACCCTTTAAAGACAATTAAAATAATTATTACTTTTTTGGTGCTCTTTTCCTGCAGCTCAACCAGGGACCTAGAGACAGAACTTCATTTGAAATAAAAAATATAAACTTTTCTTTCCCATTTTCTCCAACAAATTAGGAAAAAAAAAGAAATAGTTCAGACTGGATCACTCCATTCAGTTGGGAACAAGGTGCTTAATTCAGGACATTTATGGGAAAATCAGAGACAAAGAGAAGTGCAAGTAGTGCTTGGATCTCCATCTCCTTCAGAGTTAGTAGCTACATGAATAAAATACTTCACCCACTGTGTGGGAAACTTGGATGGATCCCTCTCCTGTCTGTGCTCAAGCACACGTCCCTCCTTGAAGAGTGCCCTAATCCTCATGTCACCAGGGGTTTGAGTGGCTTGTACTCATGAATATGCCCTCTTTATCCCCTCTTCTCCCTCTTCTCAATGACTTCTGGCAGTGGTTAAGATGCCCAAACATAAGTGTCTGATGCCGCATTAGATGACCCAGTGCCTATAGTACCTCTGTGTGGGGCTGGCAGATGGTTTGTGAGAGACCCATACCCTTCTGGAATAGAAGAAAGAGGCCAGGAAAGACCTACATGGTGTCCACAGCCACTCTGGACACCTATATTTGTGCAGTGTTTGCAATTTCTAAAGCAACGCTGCAATATATCTACACTGCTTCCTAGGGGAATGTCTTAACCATGAGGCTGCAGAGTTGATATCAACAGGGGAGAATAGTCTCCTCAAGATAATGTATAAACCCCTTTTGGGGAGCTCTGTTAAGAGCTGATATGTCTTCCCTATTAAAACAGAGGGAATTAAACTGGATTTCACGTAGCCTGCTTGGGTGCTTTTGCCAGTAGGAGAAAGGAACTGTGTTTATCCAACTCTGAAAAATTACTTCCAGACAAAACTTATTGGCTGACGTGACCCAAACCCCCAATAGTTTCAGGATAACTAAAATAGTGCTCTTCATCTAGCTCACAATTTTCCAAACGAGAATATGAAAGAAACTCTCTCTACTTCTACAGCTGAACATTCTGGGCCAGAACCAGTAAAACTTTTGTTCACGGTTGTGGACCCACTGGTCCTTCCCACTGCAGCCTTCCCACTCTGAGAAACTGGTTTGTAGCTATGTCCTCAGCCAAACTACAGCTCTGCTCTCTCTGAGTGCAAAGTCATGTTGCCCATTTTCAGAAATTGTTTTCTTGCAATTTTTCACAGGACTAAAAACTCACAGATTCAAAGAAATCCAGTCACATACCAGAGCAGTAACTTCTTTAGGTTAGACCATCCAGATAGGGTATTCCTTTTCCTCAGAAGAGGCTAGTATGTAGTTCATGAGTCATCTAGGTTGAGGGACAGCTTGTTATGGCTTGCAAAGGGAACAGATTAAAATGTGCATCATGTCAACACCACTATCTACCCTTTCTCTGTAGACTATTTTCCTAAGGATCAGTGAATGTCAGCCTAGCTGACTTCACAACCCAAGCTGACATTAAAAAGTGGCATGCTCTCGTTCTCTCTTCTTCATCTTTGGTGTCAGAGGTAGGATGTGAAAGATCTGCTGCTTACAACATCAGAGATTTTTTTTCAGCTCTAGATTGACTCCCAGCTGGCGTGTTCTCCCCCTCTAGGCCACAGTTTTGCTATTTGTCTGGCAAGCACATTTGACTGCTTAGTTTGAGCTGGATGGATAAGAAATCAAACCTGGAAGAGCTTCAACATGCAACAAATGGCCCTAGGCTATCGCTGCACTGTTCGCATAATGCTGATCATAGGCTTCTGTCCTTATGCTCTGGGTTTTATGAGCCGTGAGCCCTATGTTTCTTACCCTACCCATTGCCTCTCTGCACACAGCTGCAGCCTCTGCAAATCCACATCCACGGCTGGTACCACAAAACTGATCTCTCCTGGTGCTCTGCAGCTGTACTGATACAGTGAGAAACAGGATTCCCATCCCCAAAATCCTAAATGTGAGCTACCCAAAGGTATTAAGCTGTTAAGAGCTAAGAGGACAGCAAAAGAGAGTTAGTACCTATTTGTTTTTTCACCTGCAGGTTGTATATCCAGGAACTTTTTGTGGTGACTTCTCATTGCCAGCAGTGGACGTAAGGAGAAAAGCATGTGTGCTGTTCTAGGAGCTGATTGCTAAATTGTTTGTTTAGCTGCAATTGTGTGGTCCATGGATACAATAGAGCAGAATTTAGCTCTAACACCTGAGCAGCTCACTGTCAGCCTTTCTCCACAAAGCGTAACTGCAGGTGGGTATGAATTCAACAGTTGTGGTGCCCTTCAATGGCCCTGTTTTGTAGCTGACTTTGCTTTGAGTACACCTGTATCTTACTTTTTCAGGGTTCTCTTTTTACATCCCATTTCTTTCCCCTCCTCCTCACTAATTCCTGCTTACTATATTTTGTATTAAGGTTCTACCATGTCCCGACATATACCAGGCGAACCAAATAGAAAGGTAGTCTTTGTTCCAGTTTTGATACCAATAAAATACAGCAAAATGTCAGAACATGGGACAAAGATGGCAACTTAAACCAGACACAGTCAGTAAATGCACTTGAATTTGGAACAGTAGGTGAAACAAAGCCATCAGGCCCACATCTCTGAACACAAGTGTTCTGAGCAAGATGAATTTATGAGACCTAATTTATGAAACATCAGTCACACAAGGAAAAGAGAAGGCTGGGAGTATTTATTTACTAGGCTTCTAAAACATTTTCTGGCTGCTGCAAGTTCAGTTTTACATGATTTTTTTTTTCTCTCTACAGATTCATTTTGGGATATCTGGTCCAAACTAAACTTCCTCATAGATAACAGATACTTCCAATTTGTTACACTCCATTGCTGAAGAGTAGGAGGTAAGATTCAGTTCTCCTGGACTGAAATATCTATAATGCAGACTAATTGCTCCGAATTACTTTTATTGTTAGTTGAGAAAAATACATGTTCTTAATCCTAGATTTATGTGGTCTGTTTTAGGGTGAGACATTCAGGGCAATGCACATCATATCTCAGAAGTGGCTGTTCTTCTTCAGTAACTATAAAGGGAACTAAATTTAGATGAGGGCAGCTATACTATAGATATATACAGTTTGAATATAAATTGAATTCTACCCTAGTTATTAAAAGACTATGATGGGTATGTGGAATCATAACAGCAATATTACAAGTCATGAAATAAAAGGTAAAGGAGTGCACACTTAGAAAACAGGGATGCCTTAAGTGCTACTGATCTCATCTGCCTTTTACCTGGAGATTCACCTGATTCTACAAGGTTAGCTTTTCCAAAAAACTACTCTGGGTTCCTCTCCTTGGTGGATCTAGATCAATGAAGACAATAGAGCTTGATACACAATAAACCTCCTGAAATGTAGACATCTTAGCATGAGAAAAGTCTCTCCCAAGACACCCCTCATTGTCTCATCTAAGCGTTTAACTTAGCTGGGAGTCCACAACCTCCTGAGATGCCCCAGAGTATCCTGCCAGGACTCCAGCTACAATTTGGAAGGGCGCATGTCTTCCATATGTCCTTTATAACTTCTTTAACACTGCAAGGATGTCTTGGACATCCTGTTTTGTATGAAATGGTGCCAAGTGCCTCCTTATAGGCTGCTGCATTTAGACTTATGTCTCCACTAACCTAGAATATCTCCTTCCTTCTGTGGGGATAAGCAGCTCAGATGTAGAAACCTACATTTTAGATACCCTCTTTTAGTTAGAACTATATTTTGTGACTTCTTTCAAAAACCTATTCATTGATTTTTGAAGAAATGTATGTATTTGCTTTTCCCCACCTTGATCATAGAAAAGCACTAACGTAAGCACGGGTGCTTAGATATCATTGATACTAGTGTGAATAACTGGATCCTTTCCAATAACAGAAACTTGCAAAAGATGTGTATCAGTTTCAGCCAGTAAATATTTTTTTTTCTTACCAATTATTTTTCTGCAGTTCGTTACAGAGCAGAGTGTTCCAGGTTCTGCTTCCTGGACTGTGTGTACATTTTCTATCAGATCATGTATCTCTAAATGGGAATCAGCTTCAGCAAGGTGTGTGGAAAGCCCTCTCAGTCAAGATATGCTGTGAAAGGGCATGGAATATGCCCTCTGGTTATGTAGGTTAGATTCATCTTTTATCAAGTAGTTTCCCCTTTCAGAGTGTTATAACCTCTATGCTATTACAAAAAAGGTGAGAAGCTGCTCCACAAACAAGCTTGGCTGTTGCCAAATGCAGTTAGTTCAGTAATTATTATGAGTCAAACTGCAATTAATCAGCAATATCATTTCCAAATGACTCTTCATACTGGGACACTGTGATTTTAAATGGAGATTGTCTTAATACTTCTTTTTACTGCTCCAAATGTTTCTCATTTGCATACTGCAGCCAGTCCAATACAATGGTCCATGCAGGACTCACTGACTTGACTTGCAAATCAGATTTTCCTGTTTTCTTCTACATTTTAACATGCTTTTCAGTCTCAGCAAGTTCAAGATATTTTTTTTTTACCAACTGGACAATGTTACAAGAAGACCAACCTTCTTTCTGTGCCATCTACAATACATCTGATATACTCTTATGTCAAGTGCGTGAGAAGGCTAAAATGCTTATATATGGAATGAATTTAAGGCTGACACTTTTTGAAAGAATTCACGGCAAAAGTCGCCACATTGTCATCACTATAGTTAGATTAGAGAAACACCTTTTCCCAGCAAATATATGTAGCAAACAAAAAGGCATTCATGAAAATCTTCAGTTTGTATAGCCTGTTTTACACAGAGATAGTTATGGCTGAAGTCATTAGCCATGTAAACTGAAGCTGAGCCCTTAAAAACATTTTTATCCATGAGTAAGAAACAAATACCATCATTACATTTGAGATATCTGTGATAGTTTGGAGTCTGTATTGCTTTGTGTCTTTCACTATTAGTTTGAAGGAAAGGGATGTATTTTCCTTTTTTTTTTTTTTTTTAAAGCACTCAATAAATCACCTATATCAAAAGTCAATTTGGATTCTGAGAAATGTTGTTTGCTTGCTTTGTTTCCTGTTGGCCAGATTTATTTCAAATAACAGATTTGTTCTAAAACATCAGTTGGGCATAACTATGTTTTGTTTGGTTACCTCACAAAGGAAGACATATCTGAAAAAAAAGTGGGGTTTTTTTGGAAAAGTGTTTTTTTCTGTATGGAAACACATGAGGTTTCCATACAGAAGTCTTCTGTGTTCACTTTCTTTGTATCCTTCCATATTGTTGTTAACATTCACTTACAACAGGCATTGGTTTATTTGTTTTATGAGAGAAATGTGATTGAAGGGACGTACTTATCTCTCTCATTGACCTGTATCTGATAGTTTCTCTTATTCTAATCTAACATTTTCAATGCATTAGATATGTTGCTTCCTAAAGGTGACTTTAAAAGTGGTTTTCAGCTATTTACAAGAAAGGACGATGAAAAAGACTAGCTCAAATGCAAGTGTTTTCACTGTTGAGTTGTTCCAGGAGTTGGAATGAATTTTACCCCAGATTTCTTTTCTGGAGCCAGATCCTTGCTGCCCCATAGTATAGATTTAGAAAATGTTTCTAATGAATTACTAGATCTAAACAAGCTGAAGTGCCAATCTGTATACAGTTAAAAAAGAACAGTGCTACACTTTTACATTGCACAGCTTTGCCACATTTCAATAGAGAAGATTGAAAAGAGCAGGAACACATGCACATATTGAGCTTTGATATGAAAAGTGTATGATTTTAGTAATTGAATCATTTGCTAATCTATTTTGGACTTCATGCAAATTACTTCCACCCCCAAAAAAAATTTCCTTCTGCAATTTCATACGTTAGACTTTAAAAACAGTTTTTGAATGATAAGACTAGAAAGGAATGAAGTTTATTACCCAAGGAAACCATGAATTCTCCTCGCTGCAAACTTTTAAGAACCATGTAGAAAAACATCTGTCAGGCACAGCCTATTTATAACAGATCCTGTTCTGGGGACAGAAGGGAGGGAATAGACCTCTCAAACTTTCTGGTTGGCAATTTTTTTAACTATTCCATCATACTGTGCTTATGCACAGTTACTGTTCGTTCATTTAGTTTTTTGGGTTTTTTTCCTTGGTTGTGAATAGTCACATAGGCAGTGGTTTCAAGTTTCAAAGTGTCATGAAAGGAGACTTACTGCAATCACTAGGGCAATCACTGTATCATGCGGGCAAAAAGTTGAATTCCTTTAATGGGGGAAATCCCTTGTGGAGGCTCTAGACCCATATTTTTTGCTTCAGGATGAATGTTTTCATAACTTAGCTGCAGTCCGAAGGATGGGTATAGCAGTAGGTTAGCAGCAATGACTACAATTTGTGCATTGCAGTCAGAGCTGTCTCCATTTGCTTGAGAGATCTGGGGCTTTGCAGAAGCAGGAGAGTTTAGAAAAAAAAAATATCCCTGTGCTCGAAACATCTAGAAGTATCTCGTCCCCTCCCACAGAGGAGAAGCATGTGGAAGGGATGTGGTGGGATTGCTTGTTAGTGTGCTTAGCTCCTACTTCATACGCTCTTAATTCAACTCATATACCTGAGAGCCCTGACTTCCGATGGAAAGAGGGACCTACTAGTTACACCCGCCTTGTCCACTCACTACTAAGAGTTTAGACAGTGAGTATGGAGCAGATGCTTAACTTTTCAACAGCCAATGTAAGGGAAGTGAATCCCTCTTCAAATCTGGTAGTCAAACCTTTATTCAATAAAACTAGCAAATTAACGCATACTCAGTGGGAATTTCCTAATGTGGTTGTTATAAGAAGTGATAGATCAGCCAAATAAGATAGATTTATATTTGACCATGCAAAAAAAAAATTCTTTTGTTTTTTATTAATAATATTTTTTCAAGTAACAATATACTGGGGTAATTGTAAGTTTCTGAATTCAATTGTGAAGCCATCATTCTTTTAAAAAACTTTATTTCTAACTAACAATCAGACTAGTACTTGTAATACTAGTACATTTGACAGATGTTTTGTCAAACAAACCAAAATTGTATGGGAAATTAAAAGATTTAACCTGGTTAGTCCTTGCAAGTAGTGGGAGTGACTAAAATGATTATGCTGACAATTTTATCTCTGATTTTATTAATTGCCAAGAAGACCTCTATCCTTGAAAAAAAAGAAAAAAAAAAACACTACTCTATATTTTCCTCTCCTGTGCTGTTTCTAGGGTGCTGATTTCTCTAAGGAAGAATGTAAGAGTAGTGAGTTCATTACTCTTACTCATTACAAGTCACAAAAAGTTAAAAATCTCCCTTTTCATTTCAAAGCAAGAGATCAGGAAATCCAGAAACATTTCTTTCCTATTTTGTAGGCTATATACAAATATATTTAACTATTAAATCTATCTATTTATGAGATTATTTGTCTGAAGCAGAAGTGAGTAGTTATTGAAATGACACTGCCTCAGGCAACCACAGTCAGAGTTATGTGTGTGCTTAGTCTACAGCCTCACTTGTTGAGAATTTCCTTGCTATTGTCCAGAGAGCAAATAACCTGAACAATATTTATTCACAGTAGTTTTAAACTTACAAGTCAGTCACATTATATTATGTATATAAACATACAAAGCTCAGTAGCAGCCACTAGAAGGACAAAACCAAAACAATCTCAGGTTTGAGGAGAAGTCTCTTTCCAAATCTAGCTAGCAGGCAATGGTTTGGGTCTTTCTCAGCTGCTCCTCATCCCTCACCACTGCAGATCTGATTAAGCTGTGTTCAGCAGAGGCTTAAACTCAGCAGTCAAGTCAACACAGGCCAGCAAAGGAGGAGCAGTGGCACTGCCAGTCTGCAGGTCTGCCTCCGACAGCGGACCCGACAAATCACCTGTAGGCAATGGTGCCTGAAACGTCTCCTTTGTAAAGTGAAAGCAAATTTCAACCCTGAAAGGCTGCAGCTGTGCCACAGTGGGCAGCGATCTGATCAGTACATCTGCTTGGGCTGAAAGATGGTGGAGAAAAGCTGTGGTGAGTAGCTTTGCTCTCCAAAGATTGAGGGCAGACATCGAATGGTGTGTTTCTCAGAGGAGGGTGGATTTGCTCTACCTGCCCTCCATGCTGGCTGAACACACATATCCTCCAGTTCAAAAACAATGGTGCGTTATTATAGTGGTGCTGTATTTGCAGATTTCCAATTTGCAAGTCATCTACGCCCAGCTTCTCAGCCCTGGGAGTCCAACAGCCTTCAAAGAGACTTGTAGCTTCTGCATTAATGTGCCTTGTCTTTGCCTGGGCTAGCTTTTTTTGTGTGGCATCTACCCCCACCTGACAGTAACTGTTTGAATTATTCCCGAGTTAGTTATCTCCCTAATAATAACCTGGAGTGGAAGGCGAGTTGGCTTGTGTGGAAGAAATTAATAATGTTCCTTTTTGCAGAACAAAGTTAGCTAAAAGGATCAGGTCTGCAAGGTGTTTTGTACAGCTAAGAAAAAGATCTGAACCACACAGAACAACATGAATTTTAATCAGACACTAGTTAAGCTGCCATTAACTTCAATGGAACTGAGGAATTGAAGAAACTGGAATTTTGTCTTCATTGCTTGAGCTCAAATCAGGTTCTTATAGTTCAGGTTTATACAAGGGCTGGAAGAAGAACTTCCACAGTCAAATCTCTCAAGCTGATTTTTTTTTTTTTTAAAGAACTTTCCATAGATTTATCTTTTAAAAAATACATACATTTGCAGAACCCTGTGGAATTAATTTTTAAACTTTTTTTTAAATTAAATTACTCTACCCCTTCAGGTAATCCACATGAGGAAGTGGGAATTGATATGCTAAATTGCTCTTTGTACCTTGGTCCTGGATGTCAGTTTTATTAATCTTTGTTTTCTTCCCAATTATTTTACCCATAGACCATGAATTGTAGCATATCTGACAGACATTTTTTATAGAACAAATGGATTTCACTGTTTAAACAGGCATGGCACACTTTAAAGAAATACTTGAAGTAGTATTATTTCACTTTAACAATACAAATAAAGCTCAGGTGACTGTAGCAAATCAATGAAAATTACTGACTACAGTGGATGGGGCAAAATAATGGAACTATCTCCCGGGACATTGAGTGCCTGGAGGTGCTAGATTGCCTCCCCTCACAGTCAATAGAGATGCAGTCTTAACAACTATGGTAGGCAGTTTATTAGGCTTTCTGATGGTGATAACCCTGGTCTCATCAAAGTTGTCACAAGCACTTCAGATAAAAAAAGCACCCTTGCCCTTATCCCAGAACATGGAAGGATATGGGAGACCTTATCACAGTGACTTTCCGCAGTGCTGCCCACTATACAAATAAAGAACAAAAGCAGCTGTGTTAGAAAGGAATTATAATCTGATATTAAAATGTTGGCAACAGCATATAGCTGCAGAAATACTGCAGAAAACAGGAAACAATGAAACAATATTGGGTTGTGCTATGGACAGCAACCTCGGCCCAGCATAACAAAAATGGTGCTCAGTGTGCAAGGCATCACAGCAAAGGCGAGGATGAGGAAGGGGACTGCAAGAAAAGAATGAGGAGATCTGGAGATGCTTTATGCCTTCTGAAAGCCAACAGGCAGCATGGAAGGAAGCAAGATAAGATGTGTCTAAATAGAGCAGAGTTGAGCATTGAGGACCTGTCAGAGCTGACTTTGTCCTTTTACCTTGTAAATGAGTGGAAGCAAAGATTCTGCAAAAAGGAAAGGTGAGCTGAGTGATGCTGCACTGGAGCAAAAAAGCAAACACATGCCACACATCTCTTCAGACTAAAGGGGGGAGATGTACACATCTGTAGCCATTCTGCAAGTAGGTTACTCTTGAGCAACACATGGGGTGAACTGTGTGTACAACAATGCCTAGTGCCACAGCCTTTTGGCCTTAGTGAGCCAATGCAATATAAATTTTATTTAGCAAATGGAAGTTCAGGAACGACTTGGAAGAAAATATCACTGTGTTGCCCAGTGTGCAGGTCACTCTGCGCATGGCTAGGAAGTGAGTTGCTGACTTATGTCTCTGCCTCAAAATATTTATTCCACTCTTTTGCCAGAGCCAGAAAAGAAAATTACAAAGCAACCATCCCTAAAATTGAGCTTTCATTTTGTGAACACAACGTCAGCACTGCAGCTTGCTGATTAGACTACAAGTATTTTGGCAAAGTCAAAGTGCTGCAAAAGGACAGGCCTTTTATCTTCTCTCTTTCCTTGCCCTGGAGACAAGCAAAAAAAAAGCCCGAACGATGCAGTTGGATTGGTTCATTTCCAGTCACCTGTTCCTTAAGAAAAGTTCTTTCTTCTAAAATGTGCAGCCCCAAAGCTGATGTCATTTATCGGCAGTAAATATTGACAAGGAAAGAAAAGGGAACACATATATATACAACCCTAGAGTGAGGAGAGCCTCTAACTCCTGCAACTCTTCCTAAGATACAGAAGGATTCTCGCTGGACAGAGGTAATGTGTGCAGAATTTAATTTCAGCATTAGAGATTTTATCCATAGAGTCACTTGGTCAGTATTGACTGGGCACTGTGTTACAAAGGCTAATGTAGTTAATATCTAAGTTGTACCAAATGTGATAATTAAAAGAAAATGTCTGCTTATAATAAAATCAGAGGAAGAATTTAAAAATAAATTATATCTGCTGCTTAGAAAGCACACCTTCCACCTGTCTGGGTGAGAAATGGCTTCAGTGAAGTCTAATTCCCCTGTTTCTTTAGAACAAAAGGTAACACTTTGACTCACTTGTTTCATTCTTCCAACGTGAGCATAAATTAATCCATTTTGCAGAGGGTGGTCAATCACAGGAAATGCTTTTCTAATGTCATTTGAATTATTGTTATGTTGAATTTATTTCACTTGAGTATTATGATATACCAGTACAGCTGAACTCAGAATTTTGCTGTCTAGCAAGATTAACTATCTGTCCAAGCTTTCAGGTATATACAGTATTAAAATGTCTATTATATTTTATAGTATGCAGTAAGCTGATTGCATTTTCTTAATGCAGAGTGAAATTTTTTTACAAAATGGAAGTTAAAGATGTAAACTCAGAGAAGGTAAAAAAAAAAATTATATCAAAGTAACTGAAAAGACAAATATTCCCATTCTTACAAACTTTCAAACCTGCTATGCCCTGAAAGCTTTATCAGCTGACAGGAAAAAGGCTCTGCTGAGGAGTGAAGTGCCAGGGCTAAACACGAAAAGCCTGGACTGTATTTTTCAAATAAAACTTTGTTTCTAGCTTTTTAGCTATAGATTTTATTTTTTTTTACATTCCATCAAATTTGCATGAAATTCCAGTTTTCAAGCAGAGCTACCTAAAAGTGCGTTGTTAGCATTTGTCTTTTTAAAAACATAGAAGTGATTTAGTGGATTGAATACTATTGACATGGAAGGATAATTGTATCTGGGAACTGTTGTCTTTTGACTTTGAAAGTAATGCCAAATACATTTACTCCAAGTGACAGATTTGACTGTACAGTCTGACAATCGATGATGTGCAGTAGTATTTTAATCAAGTTTAATTCTGGAGCTAGAGATGTTTTACATTTCCAGTTGTAGCACTTTTCTGGGAAGTCCCAGAAATAACTTGTTTCCGCATGTAAGGACAAGATAACTCCTCAGTGGCCAAAGATATCCCTTCAGTTTAAGAATTTGTTCTTCATTAATATTATTGAGATCCTTGCCTCTACTTCATGCAAGTGGTTTCCTAATGCAAGCATGGGAAAACAAGCTAAAAACTGAATATCTGAATGTCATGAAGTCTTTGGTGTGATAGGATATGTCTTCTTGATTTATATCATGCAATGGAATACACTACTGAAATAAATGATTAATCTAGCTGCAACCTATCTAATAACAGGAGAATTATAGTCACCAGATCACATTCTTTTGGTGTTTTCATAGGCTGAACAGAACTCGGAAGAGTTAAGTTTTCTTAGCCCAGGCACAATGCCACCATAATGTAACTACGAAGCCCATTGGATCCAAACTCACATCTCTGCATGGCAATGCTGTGCTACCATTTTTGTTAGTATCGGTTTGGGAATTGATACATCAAGCTCATTACCTTGTGAGCTCATGAAAGAATACAGCACATTGCATAGAATAACCCAACACCTTTTGGTCTGAACTCAGGCAACTTCGTCTTGCATTGCTACCATGCAAGTGAAAAAAGAATTTTTTCTTCTTTCATTTAATCTCCCTAGAGGTAGGTTGAAACTCTGCATAGCTGGGCGTCTAAAAAATAAAGAACTTATATTGTTCCAACAGTGGCTTGATTGCCACCTTCTGACACATGGACTCGTGTTATGTCTTTTCATGAACACTTTTCTGTGAATATTAGCCCTAAGATCTTTTGGCTGGGTGTAAAAGTCACATGGTACATTTATGTTCTTTGGTTGATTGAGCTCCAATCTTAGTGGAAAGTCTTTCCTGTAAAAATGATTGATGTTTCTAGCTATGCCTATACTTATTAGCATCTAAATTCAAAGAAAGTCACTCTCAACCTCAAAGGTAAATGCTGGCATCGCTACATCAAGCCCTTAACCATGACATTATATGCTGTGACGTGTGTTGGAATACTCCTACTGCAAACTAGTGTGGAATACTCATAAAAGGTGAACATAAAAGGGGTCTCACACACAAAGAAAGATGTTTGAAAAACTTTGTATGTTCCAGTGTTCTGGCAGGCCTTTCCCAGACCCTCTGCACAGGGCTGAATTTTAGTTGGAAATTTACCCCAAATGAGCATTATAAGCGGACCTGCTTGTGCCCAGCTACAGACCACAATGTATAAAACTTTCTCCTCAGTGAAGATGAAAGTGTCGGAGCTGCTGCAC
>NW_008824359.1:5525297-5526346 GCF_000699105.1 Pygoscelis adeliae | reverse complement strand
ATTGTTATTCTTTTTATTGTTATCGTTATTTTCCCTATAATAAGCAGCAATTTCTGACACCACAGATGTAGGTTGACTCACTCACACAGGACTAGATAGCAAGTAAATCTCCTGACTTCAGCAACTTAAACCCAATATAAATAAAAGAGAGATCAGATCAAAAATCTAGAGGCAATTTCAGGTGTTAAATAATGAACAGGTACGAATAATGCTAGAAATGTCATCTTTTCCAAGTCATCGTACTAGGAACAAGAAATATTCGTTCTATTCAGTGAAAAAAGAATGAAATGTAAGCTTGTTTTCCAGGACCCTGGTAACTTGCTGTTAGTTCTCTGAGATGTGAATCCATCCTTCAGTTCCTGCCAGAAGTAAAAGCTCTTAACTCATTCTTCTCACCTAACATCAACATGTTTAATCTCTTAGCAGAGATGGATTTGTGGATTGTTTATATTTTCATTGTATATTTATGATTTTAACAGGTGTTATCCCCATAGTTTCTCTGTCAAGCAGGATTTCCTAGATCTCTACCACTGACCTGTACTGCTCACGCTGTGTATTTTTCTGAGAGGCCAGCTCTAAGGTTTATTATGTTCGATGTTTTTTATTACATCTGTTTTCCTTGCTGGCTTCAGTCTGTTTTAAGATAACCCGTTGAGCTCAAAATTACTCTTCCTCGGGATTTTGCCAACTAAAAAGACATGATTTCCTGTATATCCTCAATAATACAATGATATGTAACCTTTGCATCTTCTGATATGTATAAAAAAAATCCCATGAATATGAGTGGGTTTCAGACTGTCTGTGTACATACTGAGGTACTTGCTTCTATAAGGCATCTTAGCAGCCGGAGGACAATAACCAATATTATTTCATGAAGGTTTTGTTTATGTCCAGGTGTAAGATGTAACTTGAGGGTGATCATCACCATTTATGGGAGCCATTATGATGCTGATTTGATGAGGAAACAGGGAGCAGGAAAGGAATGGAGACAACTTTTGATGTGTTCAGTGCTCCGCTCCACAATACCAGTTCCCAATACAGATGATGCT
>NW_008824359.1:5524843-5525253 GCF_000699105.1 Pygoscelis adeliae | reverse complement strand
CTTTGTTTTAAAGAAAAAGGCAAAGATGAAGGAAATTATGTGAATTCAAGATATTTTGAATAAAGTCAAAAGAGTGTTGATCCATCTGTTACAAGAAACACGTAACTTTATGCTACTTACAGTCCCTGCTTCAATGCAAGGTGAAGTCTCCTCACTGTATGAGATAGCGGTGCCCATGCACCACCATACACTCATTTGCACAGTTTCAGCACATTCCACCGTATTAGTGTCCTGGTTTTGGCAGGGATAGAGTTCATTTTCTTCCCAGTAGCTGCTACAGTGCTGTGCTTTGGATTCAGTACGAGAATAATGTTGATAACACACCGATGTTTTAGTTGTTGCTGAGCAGTGCTTACACTAGTCAAGGACTTTTCAGCTTCCCATGCTCTACCGACTGAGCAGGCTGGAGG
>NW_008824359.1:5482119-5524589 GCF_000699105.1 Pygoscelis adeliae | reverse complement strand
GGGCCTGGGGGAGTGAGCGAGTGGCTGGGTGGTGCTTAGTTGCCAGCAGGGGTTAAACCACGACAATTAGGTATCAACTAAAATAATCTTCTGTGTGGCAGGCTTGACTTTGCAACATTTGTGTGTTTTGCTTACATACCACATTACACCACAAACTTTATGCAACAGAGATTAATCGATTTTGGGGTTTTGTTTTTTGTTTTTTCTCTGTAGAAATGGATCTACTAACTGCAGTCATATTCATGGCTGCTTTGTTACACCATTCTGATGGACAGGTAGGAGCATTCATATATTCAAAAGAGCTATATCTGAGCACATTGTATAGATATCTGACGTGGTATAGCCTTGTCTAGTGATCTCCAGAGCTTTACAATTCAGGGTTAAAATTATTGTTAACATGTTAACATAAGACAATGAAGATGAACTCTCTTTTTTAACAGATTTTTGTATTAAAATATTTCTTCTGCCTGTCAAAATATTATTCTCTTCACAAGCATAATTTTAATAATACATTTTCCCCAAAAATATGAACTGAAACTATTCTAAAATAGTTTATCTAAGTATCAGAAATCTAATCTTCACCTCTCCTTAGAGAGGATTAATGTTGTCAGATGTAGATATCTGCTACAAAGGCACTTGAATGTGAGCTATTTATCAAGATCTGCTTATTAATGAATGAAAAGAAGTAAGTACTTCAGGGATGCCAATCGTCTTTCTTCAATAAATCTCAGGTGAACTGTGTCCTAAGTTGCTTGTTTCCTTTACCTGAGTATAGCAGCAACCTAAATTAACTGCCTGAGATGTTATTTCTACCACTGTAAATGTCTTAATTTAAACAAGATGTATGACACCTCTTGAGGTAGGTTCAGTTGCCCAAATAGAAGTGTCTTAGTGCAGTTTGAGACCCTCCAGAGCATCTAAGCCATTCATGGGTGACTATACAGACAGCTATACCTTTCTGGAACAACAGTCTGAGACTAAGTAGGGCTCTCTGGGCATTTCAAATGGCATTAGGTGCTATTTTAAGCCACTGACTACAGCTTTCAAAACCTAGAATTGAGCTCTGAAGGCAAAGCAGTGGGATTCATTCATACTACTCGGACATTTCAGAATTCAGTCTCTCTCATTTTATGGTTTTCTCATTGACCATAAAGGCAAACTGAGATGACCTTTAGATATTTATATCTATGGTATAGATTTCTAAAATTAAATAAGATGAATCAGTGCCTAGAAAAGAGACCATCACACCAACAGTGGAACTCATCTCACTGACTTAAACATCAAAGTATTAGTTGTCCAGATCTCTGCCAGCCTCTCTCTACAAAGGAAGGAGAAAGAGGTACTTGTAAAGAATGGCTCTTCCAGTCCTAAAAAGGAGTTCAGATTTTGTGGGATGAGCTACCTCTGCCCTCTCCAGTAATGACAAAGAGAGTGAAGGTGTCTAGCTTAGACTGAGATGTCTCATTTTTAGACATTAAATGGAAAGAATCCTTTCTTGAGGTATATTTTAGTCTGAAAACTCCAACGTAAACATTGCAACTCTTTTTCTCTGCAAGGATTCATGACCTGACATCACGATGTAAGAGACAATTAAATCATTCTTGACCTTAGGTATTTCAGAAGATGGTCTGCAAACAGTCCTAAGTTTTGATCCAGCTTCACACACTGCCAAAGCTTACAAGTGACAAGAGCTAGGGACTTTTTTAGTGCACACAAGAGGTCAAAATCAGTCTTGAGATTTGGTTCCAGAGCTAAACTTTCTCATGTTTGATGTGGAGACATCTAAAGGTAGAATTCCTATCTACAAATTTCATTTAGGGTCATGTCTCCTAATGAAAAGTGCAGTTCAAATCAAGGAAGGAAGAAAAAAAATCAGCAATTATAAGAGTAGAAGAACAAATAAAGGAAAATTGGGAATTTCCAAGAAGCTTTACTTTGACAGGCAGCTCATAATTTATCTTGTTTATTAAACATCTGATAACTGGAACCTTCATTGTTATTGTTTTCCAGGGTTTTCAGTATAAACAAATGGTCATTTTCTCCTTTCCTCATTTTAATTTTCAGAACCAAAAACAGATCCTTGAGCAACACAACGAAATACGGAGATCCGTAATTCCCACAGCCAGGAACATGCTGAAGATGGTAAGCTATGCATTTCCACATCATTAGCAGAAGATTGTAGCCTTCTAAACAATCTACAATCAGTGAAGAGAGAGGGCGGGAAAGGTGCTCTGGGATTGAGATGAAGAAATCAGAATTTTATCCCTTTGTTTCTGCAGGCTTCATGCTTAACTTTGCACACCTCGATGCTGCAAGCACTTCTAAAATCATTGCAAAAGTCTCAGGATGAGCCACAAGCACTATTTGAAACCTCTCTCCTAACCAACATGCCTTAGTTTCTCCACTTAGCAAAACTGGGTTAAGCAACATCGGAAATGTTCCATGCCTAGGGTTAATTGTCTACAGGAGCTACAAACACAGGCTTGCCCCAACCACATCTATTTATTGCTGTCAAACCTACATTAACCCAGACTGCACAGTGGATCACAAGTTCTTGCCTTACGTCTGCTCATTGCAATAGACAGCGACTGCAAGCCTTTTCAGGGAAAGTATTTAAACCAGGGATAAGGTACAAAATGCAGTGATGGCTCTTGGGTTATGGATAACACTCTTTAGTCTGTGGGATAAGCACCTCCCTTAGAAAAAGAGAAACACATGTCCTGGATGAAGGAAAGTGTGTGTAAAGCAAAGGTGGAGCAGGAGCACCAGCAGCAACATGTTTCTGAATCGCACACTGTCAGGAGGGCAAAAAAGGCCTAGGCCCACCTAGCCATTTGCCCTCAGTGGAACCTGCTTTGCCCATCACTGCTCCCATCCCCGTCACCCCTGATATTCTTTGTTATCCCCATCCCATGGGCAGATGAGCTCATCAGTGCTTTACAATTAAGTCTGCGCGGTAAGACTTGCAAACATTCCCCAGGTTCAGAGTCCAGCTGGTGTCTATCGCTACATCTCAGCTGCACCTGGGCTGAAAATCAGTTTTATACCATTTAGTGCACTGCACCCTGCAAAGTTAACTCAGACACAAAGCCAAAAGAAAGCAACAGTGTGTTATAAAATTCCTATTAATCATAACTCTCTGGAGATCAGGACTGTGTGCTACTATGCAAAATAACCTGCTCTGCAACCTTTAAGAGCTGAAGAAATGTGGCACCCATGCCCCAGCAGTGTAAACTGGCACGGCTCCTCTGCTTTCTGTTGACGACCACGAGAGCATTCAGTGCACAACACCCAAGTCACTCCCCATTTTTTTTTTTCTTCTCATGGACTGCACTAGCCTATCTGTGACCTGGATACTTCTTCCTTTGTGTCTTTCAGGTGTGGAGTGAGAAAGCTGCCAAAAATGCTCAGAAATGGGCGGATAAGTGTGAGATGAAAATCAGTCCAGGAGATCAGAGAGTCATTGATGGTACATGACAAATATGGAGCCTAAGCTGATGGGATGACAATTTGCAGAAGACTCCTGTTGCCTGTGAACTAGAAACAAGGATAACTTTTAATCTGTAGTAGAATATATTTTTTAGGATTATTAAACACAAAAACATCATCTTTGTCAGATAAATACCCTGAAAGACAAATTGTTAGAACTTGAGAGAGAGGGATGCTATGTATTTGCCCTATATTTGTACCTTTCTTGAAGTGTCCACTTTTGGCTCCTGCTGGAGATAAGACAACGCAATAGATGACTGTTGGTATGACTAAGTACAGACATTTTTGTGTAACATTTTGTAGTCGAATAAGTATCTGTGACTGAAAGCTCACCAAAATCAGAGTTACATTTCCCGCAGCTTTCATAGGATCAGGTGTACTGTCCTTTTCTTCAAATCACAGGACAAATAAGTTGGCATCATAGAGGGGTTTTTAGGATGTAGCTACAACCCCTCTGTCCTACCTCCCACCCTACAGCTTGCTTCTCTCCTAAGTAATAACATAGACTTACTTCCACTTCAGGCATCACCTGCAGTGAGAACGTATTACTGTCATCTTACCCAAGAACATGGGCTGAAGCAATTCAAGTCTGGCACAGTCAGTCCTCCAATTTCAAGTATGGACTTGGAGCAACCGCGAAAAATGTCATTATTGAGAACTATACTCAGGTATGAGAACTGAAACAAACTGCAGTGATACGCTAGAATTACAGGAGGACACTTAAGAGAACTGGGAGATATTTATAATCAGAAAAAAAATATCACTGTCATCAAACCATTATCATTCATATTCTGATCCAAAGATGAATGACAAATGAAAACTCTTTTTCATCTAATTCTGAGGCAATGGAACCAGTATTTTGGAAGAGCTGTCCAGAAGAGAAATATTATTTTGTAGAAAAAAAATTCAATACCTTCAATTTAGAAATAAATATTTTCTATATGGGGATTGAAATACCTGATTAAGAAATGTAAAAGCAAAATATCTATGATGAAAATATTTGAACTTAAATTTTAGTGTCCTGCCAGAAACTGTGTTCAAAAACATCTGGAAACTGGAGAACATGGTTAACTCATTTTTCTATTTATTCTTTCTGACAGCTAAACTGTAAACTTAAAAACTAAATAGACAAAATGAAACAAAAAATTAGCTTCTGGTTCTGTTATTTTGTGAGCTCTTTGATGGGAATTCAATAAAACATGACTGTGAAATAATGTGTTTATTTTTTTATTCTACAGCTAATCTGGTACAACAGTTACCAGATTGGATGTGCAGTTGCCTACTGTCCTAGGAACCAGTTCAAATACTTTTACGTTTGCCAATACTGTCCTCCGTACGTACTGCCTTTTTACTCATTTAAGATACGATAATTATGGATATGTTTTCAAAAACTCCTGTGGTCCATTGGTCAGGTGTAGGATCAAATGATTACAGTTTATTTTAACCATTTACAATTTTGAAAATACCGATGTGAATTGTGGGCTTAACAACAGGTTAAATAGTAATATTTATTTTATTTCACATTGAAACAGATATTAGGGAAATTTTAGCATATGAACAAAGAAAGGTCTGTCTCTGCAGAACCAGGCATCATGCACAAATCATCCTATAACTTTGACCACAAACAAGAAAGTCAGATGCAAAGTGAAGGCCAACAGCAAATGAATATTCACAGAAGTAAAGAGCACATCTGAAACAGCTGCATGTCAGAAGGCATCTGCTGAGGTTATAAGCCACAGTCACTTGAAAGCCATTAGAAAAGCAGAACTAGGAAGCACATAAGATTTTTTTTTTAACTGATAATGCCATACAAATGCAAATAATCAGTTAATTTTCTTTCTCTAAACCTTATTGTCCCTCTTATTTAAAATCAAAGTTATTGTATTCTAAGAATATCTGAAACTAAAACATGACTGTTTATGAAAATAATTTTATCCAAAAACTTCTGGATGCCTTTCATTGCGATAAATAACATGAACTCCTGTTAATGTCTCAGAGCTGCACTTTGATCTTGTTTTGTGTTGTATTTCTTTCAAATTTCAGAGGAAATATTGCAATGCAAATAGCTACACCTTACAAAAGCGGACCAAAATGTGCAGACTGTCCCGACCACTGTGACAGAGGGCTTTGCAGTAAGTGAATGTATTCTCCTCCTTACAACAAACATTGAATTACCTCAGATAATAATAATGTTCCTTTGTAGCATTTTACTTTTGCATCGTTACTTCTTGCTAATCTGCATGAAAGATCCTAGAACTGTCCCTTTCATTTCCCCCCAGAAATAACAGTGGTTAAATAACCCACCAGAACAGGCACAATCTTGAGCAGGGGGCTTGGACCAGATGACCTCCAGAGGTCCCTTCCAACCTCAACCAATCTGTGATAACGGGTAAATTGTGCTGCTGTCGAGCAATAGGTGCATTATCACACCATCAATCTGCTGCTGTCCTCTTCTGGAAAGCTCAAGACAAAATGTCTTGATGTACATCTATATATAAGGGCACGAACAGATTGTCCGGCTTCACACATCCGTATGTACGTGAAGATCTGCACAGGCCCCTGGGTTCTGCAGGCTTCCATGTGGAGCAAGTCAAAGCGTACAAATAGATAGGAACTGTAAGATACCACCTTTCTGCCTGCATTCCCTTTTCTATAATATTCAAGAAATTTTAACAGCAGAGCAAAAGTACAACGACTTGAAAATTTGGAATTTTTGGAAAATGCAGAAGTATCAGACCAGGACTTGGTTTTCAATTAATATTTCATGCTTTTATTTCTATCTCTTGTATTTTAGCCAATCCTTGCAAGTATCAAGACCTCTTTGTAAACTGCAAAAATCTGAAAACCTTGTTTAGCTGTGACCATTCACTGGTGAAGGAGAAGTGTCCTGCTACCTGTCAATGCACCACTCAAATCATATAATGACCTGGTGGGTGACATTATAGCTGCTGTGAGACTTGCTTATTAGGAAAGAGTAGAACTCACTGTGAAGTGGTTTCACTCTCAGTGCATCAGCTCAGATTGATCTATAGGTATCTTTTTTTCTGAAATCTCACCATTACTTCAGTCCTAAATAAGTCTAGTAGCTCAAAATAACCTCTGATGTTATTTTAGACTTTGTAGAAATCATGCTTGAGCTACTAAAGTGTTAGTTTGTGGTTTTTCTTGCAGTCCACTGATTCCTTTCTTTTTAATGGGAAACACTTTCAAAACACTTTTGTTTTTTTGCAGAAGATGTTAAATGCCACGTAACTTTCTTCTGTTACCTTTTCTTTGATTATCAATGGAATGTATTCCTGCTAAATAAATACACGATTTACTACCGGTTTACAAACAGAGCTTTTCATTCAAGTTATTTATCATTCAATTTTTTTCATTTGGGAAATCCCTTATGGATATTTCAAGGCTCTTTGATACTTCATGTAAGTGGGGATGAGACAGGAAAAGAAAGACAAAGCAAAAAGTGATGCATTTTTTTGTACGGCCAAAATAAGAGGCACATGTTGAATCTGCCAACTTTTACTCTGTGGCCTAAACACAAAGCTTCTGATACATCTGTGTATGCAGGTGATAAATGATAATTTTTTTCATATGGCACCAGCAGTAGAGAAATATGAAGCTTTTTAAATACAAAGAAAGAGGTGTGTATATATATCCCTTCCCATCCTCTCTATGAGTAAGTCCCACACTTGTTGGAATTCATATTGCAGCATATAGAAAAAAATGCTGCAACAAAAACCAAAACCAAAACCAAACAAAACAAAACAAAAAACAAACAAAAAAGCAGTAGATCCAAGTCCCCAAAAATCCCCATCAAAATATCTGATTTTCTCCATGTCGTGGTTTAACCCTCTGGCCAAACAGACCCCGGCCCGTGCCGGTATCAGTCGCCCCTGTACACAAGAAGAAATTTTGGAAGCGGAAGTCGGCTCGTTTAGTGAGGGAGGAAGAAGCTTCTTCTAAAAGGGAACCGGAGGAAGAACTGTACGAGGCAGATGACCCTAGGGAAGGGCCATCACGAGAACAGGAGGAGGACAGCCGGCCACTGATCGGGGAGGAAGAAGAGGAAGGAAATTAACTCTATCCCTGCCGAAACCAGGACACTCCAGAACTTCCCAGGAATCATCTTAGGGCCAATGCCTAGCAGTGCACACCTCTAGGACGTCTCCAAGAAGGTTAAGTTCAGCTGAAGGCCTTAGGTGTGCCTTCTCCCACCTTTATGTGCAGGCAGGCCACCAGCTCCTGCCTAGGGGGAAGTTTAGCTGGATCTGCTGCACGTGGTCACAGTGCCATGTTTGTTTGTGCATTGCTTCTAATAATGCATTTCCTTGAGTAAAGTTTTTCATTTCATATCTTTCCAGACCCTTTACAATGCAGGGCATGACTTCAAAGGATTGTGTGTCTGTATTGACCCAGAACTGAGGACTTAGATTTGGTACCTGTCAGTGGCATTGGTTACTTGGAGAAACTGTCTGACCCATTTAATGAGGGCATTATGACAATCATGCCTGATTACTGAGAATAGTATTACATTGATAAAACAGTATTTCAGAATCATCTTACAGCTTTTTTTCTTTTTTAACATGTTATAGTTTTTATCTGGTCTTTATACGTCTAACTTTAATAAAAAGGTAGATACAGAGGAAATAGAAGCTCTTTGCTTACCGTTTATAAACCTTGATAGATGTCAAAAAATGAGCAAACATCTGGTACAACATCTTCTCACTGAACAGAGAAGCTCCTTCCCACTAACCTTCCTCCTGACACTTCTCCCTAGTGATATATCCTGGTGGATGCAGGATGCACTAGGGTGTCCCACCGGACCTCCAGGTGCTCCTCAAGATGGGTACTGGTCTCCCATAGGTCTTGAGTCACATATACCAGCCCCGAGCAGGACTGATCCCACTTACCACCTTCCCTTCCTATTTTAGACCAGTAAAAATCATTTTCTCTGTAGGACTGCAATTCTGGTTAAAAACACAAGATGGTGAACCATACCCAGACATTCAGCTGCATCATTTTTTCATTTTGCTACCTGTATAAAGGGCTTCTCCTTTTACTAGAAATTAAAGTTCTGGGCCTACCTTGGCCTGATTTTAACACTTGCTTGCACAGAATTTCTTAGCTAATACTGGATGAATAAATAATCACTACATATAGAAACAGATTGGTAGCGGTTTCTTCCCCTCCATTGTTTCATCCTGTCTCTGTTGGCCAAATTACTATCATATTAAAGCAACTTATACCATCCAATTAAGGCAATTTGTGGTTTCCAGGATATCAATGACTAATTCTTGTAGCCTTGTTTTTCTACCTGCCTGAAGCTCAGTTTCAACATCATGACTGTATGCCGTTATTCAAGGCTCCTACAACCACAACGATATTTGTAGAAAGTGTAATTCAAACCAAAGCTGGGTGAAAATTTCCTGAGAAACCTGTATTTTCATAAAAAAAAATACTATTCTATAAAACCCCAGTTCTCTGACAGGAGGATACATAATTTTGGCAAAACTCTCAGGTGTTTTCTGGGATATTTTCCAAGATTTAATTTCTGCTTACAACCAAGGAGATGGGTGTTAAAACTCCTTCCACGCACACACTTTCTCTTTCCTCCCTCTCTCTCTATGAGCCAATGAGTATTTAAAGAGGAATGATTTTACTATCAGAGATTTCTGAGAGCGCTCCCTCCCCAGAGAGCCAGCTTTTGTGCTCTGGATCCAGCTATGGTGGTTGAGCATGGCAGCAGCAGGAGCTGGAAGAGATATTCTGCATCATGAAGTGCCACCCTGGAGCATCATGCATCCTGCTGGGCTACTGCAGGGTATCCAGGCATTAACCTTCTTACTTTCGTAGGGGATTTCAAAAGATTCTGCTGCCCTATTGATGTGGAATAGAAGAAATAGCAGGTGAGATGAAAAGCTACCTGGATGATCCTGTTTCTCAATACAGACTTCAAGGAGAGCTTGGGTCACTCCACTTAGTTGTTCATGTCCCTGGAAAGGCTGAGATGCTTCTGACTATGAGTTTCCCATATGCAGATGAGGTCAAAGCAATATGACATTCACTGAGGTCCAGCATGTCAAATAACATTTTTCTCCATTCTCTGACTGTATTTTCACAAACTTGTGTTTTATACTGATGCCCTGAGAGTTGTTTCCTTTGTGGTACTAGCATATGCTTTCTGGTATGTGCTGAAGTTACATCTACAGAATTGTGCTGCTTTTTATGTGTAGTTCAGGCGAGAAGCTAGTAACACCGAGACCTTCTTATAATTTCTATTCTGGTTCCAGATATACTCACAAGAAGCGCATATGCTGAGAGATGATAAGAGCAACTACTCTGGTATAAGTCTAAGTCTTATCTGTGGAGAATGATGTAAGAGCTCTTCAGCAGTTAACTTACATGACAATGACTTTAAACACAGAGTTTTGAACAAATGTTATGAAGTCTTACGGCTTGTGAAGAAAGAACATTTTTTTGTATTTAAAATGCACCAGATGTGGTAGTCATCTAATTTGGCTGTCTGAGAATCAGCCTCTGGGCTAAGCAAAATAGAAGGTCTTTCACTTTCAGTATCACAAAGTCTTGCTGAGAGTCACGGGCCTAAATCTTCCCTGTTTTTCTCCATCTATCGGTATGATAGAGAGAACAACTCTTCCATAAATATTGCCTCACTCATGTCTTTAACATATCACACCTACAATAACAACAGGTTAAGCAGCTAAAGCTAAGACTTTATACTAAATGGAAAGCAAGGGTTGGAAACCTTGACATGCCATTAGAAACTTGTGTTGGCAGAATATCCAGTTAATGCCCAAGAACAAAACTGTAGCAAGTTGATTGAGCAAGACCAAGCAGCAAAGGGCCATCAGAGCAGGGACAGGACGAGGATGTTCCCCACCCCTGGGCTGTTCCTGGCTCTTCTAGGCCAGGCTGCCAAAAATTGGATTCCTCTAAGTGTAAGGGCCACAGTTAAACTGTGAAAAACAGGAGATGTACTTTCTCATTAAGAAGCTACTTGACAACTACTGTCTCCGCTCTGGGCTGCAAGACATTTAACCTCCGTGCTTCAGTCTCACCGACTGCAATGCAGAGATAAACTGACATAGTCAGGGCAAGGAAGATTAATTAGTGAATGCTGAGAAAGAGCCTATGAAGGACTAAGACCTCTTAATTATAATATCACATTCGGTAGCCACACCTCCAGTATAATTATATCTCAGTTTAACCACAAGTCAAGGGGACACAGGGCACCAGGAGATACAAGGGAGGAAATAACACTCCCTGCCACGCTGACCCGCCGGTGATGTCTGAAGGTTCACGGGCTGGTCACTGGGCTCAGTCATCTAGTCTTGGGTCTGTGCAATGCAGCCCATGGGGCTGTTCCCTAGGACTAACAAAGATATTCTGACACCCGCATCAATAACAAGTCTTGAAGAAAGGTAATTTTTAGGAAAAGTTGAGGTAACAGATTGGCATGGAAATACTCTTGCATACATTAAGGAAATGGCCCATGTGAACTATTCATTCTGTTGCTGATGGGCAACCCAATGCTCAACACATGTGTACCTGAAAATGACTCTTTAAAATGCTTATCATCAGATTTTTGTTTTTTTCCACAGTAATGGAAATTATAATTTCAAATCAAATGACATTTTTCTCTTTCTGTTTTACATCATTAACACTCCTCTGCTTTCTTCTTTTCTCCCACTTCTGCATAAAGTGATGCAAGTAAAAGAGGAAAACCCAAGCTGCCAAACTAAAATCAAATTAAGGCTTTTATTTGTTTTGTTGACAAATTTTGAATGAAACATATTTTTTTTTATTTTATTCATTTACTTTAAAGCACCATTTTTTTATTTTAGGGCATGCATAACCATTCACCTCTCTTCTTTAAAAAGTTCTTTCCCAATGTAAACATATTGCAGAAACATATACTGAAGATAAAAAAAGAAGTATATGTTAAACCATGTTCTTTTTATTTAGTGATATACAGCGTTCTTTGTGCAGGCACATATAATAACTCAAGTTTTCCACAAAGTGATTCCTGAAGGGTCAAAAGCTGTTTATTTTGGCAAAAGTTGAAATGTAGTCCTTGTGATTTTTGCACAGGATTGAAACACTGAAGGGTAAGAGAGAGTTTCTAAGCACTACTGCTTCTGAAGCACCAAAATTACACAAAACCAGTAATTTCAAAGCAAGAATGGATTCACTTCTTGTGCAGATGTGGCAGTGCAACTCTGGCCATATGATGGAGGAGACTTTCCTCCCTCACCCAACAATGTATCAGAAAACATTAAGAAGTCTCTTATTTTTTTGAAGTAGACTCCTCAGTTAGTGCTTTGTTGTTAGGAGTGGTTCCTGTGCAGGTGTCACTATTTCTTATGTCAGGAGATGTTTCTCAATATATTGGTTACCGCAAGTGACAAAACTGCTTCTGTTTTCCTTCCTTTTTTATTGTACAGTGTTAATGCATTAGTAAGGCAAAACTGTGTTTGACTAAAATGGATAAATCTGAAAGAGAATTGAGCTTTTGCATGAACATTTAGTATCCTGGAAATCTATCACATGGAACAATTTAATCATTCAGTTTAACCACAAGTTCTAGATGCTCCATTGGTATATGAATACAGATTTCTCATCTACAAGGAGACTATCTCAAAGTCAAGTTCTGTTTTCACCACCTTGATCCATAAGGCAATGAAAGTCTAATGATACAAGATTCTAGCCATAAACACTTCCACTAAGTAGAAGAGCCTAACTGGTTGTGACAACAGCGTATGTCAGAGCGAGTCAGTTAATATCTGGCAAGATGAAGATCTGGGAGCACCTAGTTTGCACACGCTCTAACTCTTCTAGAAGTGTAAGGACAGCATTGGTTCAAGGCAAAATCTGGGTATCTGAGACAATGGCAGGAAACGAGGCAAACTCCTTACGTCTGAAAGTTTGGTAAATCTGGACACATTTTACTCACAAGCTTTTCCAGATCAAAATCAGGTTTTGAGTCTCCTCCCTGTTATTTTTTCCAAAGCAGGCACTATTGTTGCAACTTGGTGGTTATCTGGCAGGCTTTCCTGGAATTCTGTGGTTTCGTGACTGCCTGGAGAGCTATTGTTGCAGGTTAAAGATTTTTGTTTACCACTTTACATACCTGGAGGAGGAAGCTCAACTCTTTACCTTCTCTCCTTCCTCAGGCACCTATACCGAGTGGATTGTTTACATGCAGAAATGGTGCTATCTAGTACACTGCTGTCTCAGCTAACCCTGTTCCTAGGAGAAATTAAAGCAGTCCTTGTTTAAGATACCTATTTATTTTTATTACATATTTGCCTTTACCTATAAATAACAGGCACATGATCATGTGGTTATCTTCAAGATGTGCTAGAAGTAGTCATGCCTAAAAAGCTTTTTCCAAAGCCCATTGGAGACAATGGAATGAGTGGGTCTGATTGACACCTTTCAGTGACACAAAAGATGGAACATGTTTCATTTGCCAAAACATACACCCAAACTTATCGCTGCCATTCAGTGAATTTTCTGATGTCTCCTTACTATTTTAAGAATGGTACTTGACATTGAAAACATAAAGGTAACCTGACCAGGTGTCCTGCAGTCCCAAAGGAGACTTCTCAAAAGACAGACTGATGCTTTGACATCTCTTCATATCACCCTCATCTCAGCCAGTTGAGGACAATGTTTGCAGTTAAGGCACTGGTGCTGGACCATAGCAAACAGGAGTCCTGGTGTCAAACTTCTTGAGTCTCCCCTGGAAAGGATCCTGGAATAAGTCAGGGTCTGATCCTCAGACTGCGGAGGACTCTTTGCTTCAATTCCTCACCCCTGAAACAGAAATTATGTTTTCTCAATTTAATAATCTGCTATGCAGCTAAACTAGCTAAAGTCTGTGAGAATTTCAGGCGGAATTCATCTCACCTAGCTTTAAAGGCCTGTGGAGTTAGTCCTTTTTATATTTGAGAGGGAGGCAGAGAGAGAATGAAAGAGTGAGATGGAAATAAGTCATTTTTACCTACTTTGGGTATCTGTATTAAGATATGTTTAATTACACTCCTTAAGTAGCTATTTCCCTTATCTCTAATAAAGTAAGCACCAGCTCACTGAGATAAATGTAGACATCTACAATGTAGACGTTCATTTCTGCAGATGCCACATGGAATTAAAAGCTAGGAACTCCACTTTCTCCTTTTTAGTAATACAAGAAATGTATTATTGCAGAAACCTTGAAAACATTTGAAGTGTGCTATCATGTGTCCTCTTAGACTTCTCTTGTTCTAAATAAAAAGAAAACTTTCAATTCTTCTTTCTGGTTCATTGGGTAGAAGGCAGATATGCTGCAGGTGGGTAATGTACCTTCTTTAGACAATGATAAGTTATTTGTCCAGTTCTAAGCAGCTCAATCTGGAGCTTTTCTGCGGGCAATGGGGAGGAGGAGAAAATAGTCCAAAACTAGTAGGATGAAGCATAGGCCTGGAAAAGCCTCAGGCCATAACGGGAGTCACGATGATTAGTTTAGACCAGATGCTTAACATTTACTCAGTTTTCTGTGATAATGTGGGAGGCAGTCAACATGAACCAACTCATGAGGGAAAACCTGGATATCGTAATTGAGGGGTGACTGTTAACTATAAAAGTGAAGTTGTAATCAAATGTCACCTCAGGATGTAGCACGCATTTCCAGAAAAGAAAAGAGCTAGTGCTATCTTACATGATAATTGGTGAGAATTTATTTGAAATTCTGTTTACAGCTCTAGTTATTTGACATTAAATGAGCTGAACTTAAGCCCCAAAAGAAGAGGTATTAACATATTCGGAAAAACACAGTCTGCAATATCAGAGAAAACCAAAGAGCCCACTTGATTAGAAAGTCAAAAACTGAAAGGGAATATGATTGCTCTCTACAAACATCAGAAGGGCTAAAAAAAATGTAAAAGCTGCTTGAGCTACCAGATATTTTTATCACAAGACCAAGACATATGCACTGTATTAATAAATTTAGTGAAGAAATCAGTTTCTAATCATTAAAACGAGAAAGGTCAGCAGCAGCCTTTTAACTGAACGAAGAAGGACATAAAAACATTACAAATAGCGTGCAAAACATTTATGGAAGGGATTATGTGATAAGCTACCTACAATTCCAGGAAAAGTCCTCAATGACCTAAAAATTCCCTGTGTTCCTAAACAGACAAATGCTGGGTGATTGAAAAAGTAAAAAATGTCAGTCACAATAAATAACGTTGGAAGCAGCCATCATGCTTTTTCCACAGATTGTAGCGGCTGAGTGTTCATGAGGAAATCAGCTTATAAATGGGAAAGGAGAGAGGAGACAATGAAAAAAAAAAAAAAAAGAAATGTATAAAGAACCAGGAAGGAAAAGTTGAATGAAAGCAAGCAGTAGAATGTGAAGACAGGGAGACAAACCATGAGATAAGGGAGAGGCCATCCAAAAATGCAGAAAGTTTGCTGGACAGGCAAAAACCACCAGAAATATGAATGGCTATCCAAGCCTAGTTTTTAATAACAGGCACCAAGGAAGTTTTAAGGCACTGAGGGCACTCATAAGCTTTGATGGCCCTGACCAGTCTCCCTTGAAGCCTCTCGCACCACCTGCCCATGGCCCCAGGAGCCCCATTTTGGCTCAGCCCATCTCATCTCAGTGTACCTGTCTCTACTCTTGTTTTTTGCCCTGCTTCCTGGATGGGTCTCGACCATCCTTTATGTAATCAATAAACATAATGATGGGTGCTTTTGAAACACAACAACAATCCAGACCATTTTGACATAATGTTGACCATAATATGTCATAAACCAAGCTTAAATCTTTGGAGTTTAGATTATTCCAGTAGCCTCACACTAACAGTCATTGCAGATCTAGCTAGACAGATCAGTTGAACAAGCCAGTATAAAAGATTTTTATCCAGCCCTATATGAGTTATTTAATGCTGGAAAGCATATGTTTTAGATGTACCTGGAAAGTGTCTAAGAAGAATGTGGCATCTAATGAGCTATGGCATGAAAACTTGTATCTTCCACAGGTTGGCATGAACAGTTCAGAGACTGGACTGTTCCACTGAATTTGTTTTTCCTTATATGCCCATATTTATTTGCTCTCAATTCATTGTAGTACCTCCAGTGTTGGCTTGTCCTGGAAGGAATGTTGTATTTTAGATAGTAAGTTGGGTTGCAGTTGTTCATTGAATTTGTGCTTGGCCCATTGCAAGGAAATAATAAATTCATCTTGTCAGTTCAATAGCACAGGACTACTTCTGGCTATACAGTGATTTAGTACCTACTTCCTGGTAACTAAAAAACAGTCATGTAAATTAATTATGAAGGTGACAAATCATATCTTCCATTTGGTCAGCACTCAAACTACAAACAAAGAAGTCCCTACTTGCCTAATATTCATACAACTGAGGGAGATGTTAGTTGTACATAGGAAAAACAAACAATATGGGAGTTTCTCGTAGGAGTTTTTTATGTACTGATTGCTCTACTTACATTTGCGACTTGTGCCAAGTTCATACTGATTAGAACTTGTGGATCAGTGTCAACACACATACAAAACACACAGTTTATGTTGGGTTTTAACTTGTGGTGTCTCTCAGAGTTTACAGCACTCACTGAGTCATCGAAATCAGATATTTACTGTCTCTCTGTCTTGACAAATCCTCATGTAGGTCAGACCAATTCTTTCATGCATTGCCACTAAACGGCACCTTGCTGCTGTGCCACTAAGAACATTACAGTTTGGCCTCTCAGGGGCTGATGTTTATATAAATTATGAAAGCGCCACACATAGCAGGAGGTCTTCTAGGATCAGCTCCCTGCAGCCTGTTTCCTACAGTCTCGGTATGCAGACACCCTCTCTGATCTGGCTGCTATGGATGGATTGTTGTACAAAAATAGCACTAGGAGCTATATTAGTTAGGGAAACTGAAGCTAACACATCTTTTCATTGAGGAATATTCCCTAACCACCATCTTTGACTCTTCATGCATGCATTGCAATTATTGCAGCAAACTTAGCATTATCTTATCACTTAAGATTTCTGTACCATTTGTGTACTCTGCAAGATTTAGTGGAGAGAGAAGTACTTAACCTTCTCAATAGGAGGGCGCGATGAAGTGGAAGAGATGGGAATAGGCCCTCTTGCTGAAACAGAAAGCATGCCAGTTTTCCTGTAGTCATCACGCAGGTGATGTGGCCTTTCCTTACAGCAAATAGAGCACACAGGACCTTTGCAGGTATAGCACAGCATTGTACTGAGCCAAATTGTAACTGTAAAAGACCATTGGGGGCAAAAAAAAAGAGGATTTATAAAGCTGATAGGAGTTAATCTAGTTTTCAGCAAACAAGGAAATGGAAGTCACGCACAAAATTTACAGATAATGGAATAGACATCTTAAAACTCAGAAACAGAAAATTGGTAAAATCTTGATATGAAGAACAAAAGTTCCTGGGCCACAAGACAGGGATTGTAATGTAACTTGTCACAGTGTCGTGGTTTAACCTCGGTTGGCAACTAAGCACCACGCAGCCGCTCGCTCACTCCCCCCCCTCCCGATGGGATGGGGGAGAGAATTGGAAAAGCACGTGAGAAAACTTGTGGGTTGAGATAAAAACAGTTTAATAATTGAAATAAAATGATAATGATAATAATATGATAATAGTAATAATACACAAAGCAAGTGATGCACAGTACAATTGCTCACCACCCGCCGACCGATGCCCAGCCAGTCCCCGAGCAGCAGCCCCCCCCAGCCAGCTTCCCCCAGTTTATGTACTGAGCATGACGTCACATGGTATGGAATGTCCCTTTGGCCAGTTTGGCTGTGCCCCCTCCCAGCTCCCTGTGCATCAGTCGGTAGAGCATGAAAAACTAGAAAGTCCTTGGCCAGTGTAAGCACTACCTAGCAACAACTAAAACATCGGTGCCTTATCAATTTTGTTCCCATCCTAAATCCAAAACACAGCACTGTACCAGCTACTAGGAAGGAAATTAACTCTATCCCTGCTGAAACCAGGACACACAGACAAGGCAAACAGTTGAATACACTTACCATTGCAGTTACGTCACCTAATGTCATAGCTCTCTAGAGTCACTGTTTCTCAAAAACACTTTTTTTTTGCCATTATTCCTCACAGGGAAACAGATCCCCACCCATGTGCAAACTGAGGCACCTAAGTTGATCATTTAAATTACTAAAGTGGTATATGTGATCTGTGCATAAGCCCAGAAAAATATCTTGTATATGTCTAGAAAATACTTTCTACAATGTGGCATTTGGAAGCAAGGTGGGGAAAAAGCCACTATGTAAATGAAACTGTTAGGGAAGAAAAGAATTGGTAGAGAAAATTCATATTACTTGCTAGGAAGGGTGAAACTAATAAGGGAAATCAGCATGTTACAGAATCTGTGCAGTTTCATAGATGAACAGGACTTTTACCCAGAGCTGAAAGTCCACTTAAATTTTATCTCAACTGATAGTTGAATATAGAAGGGGTTGCTAGAAACTGTTTTGAAGACTCCTCTGTGCGTAATGTGATCTTCAGGTAAAAAGTAATTCAGAAGAATACATAACTTCCTTGACACTGGAAAACAACCCTCCAAACTCCATGCTGCCAATAACTCTATAGCTAGCACAGCTAAGAAATCCTGTAAACAACATCATTGAAAAAGAATTATTTTTAGGTGCATCTTTCCAGTTTTCTTTTTTAATAGCATCCCCCCTACTGAGCTTCTACCAAAGCCTTTGCTTTGGTAGAATAAAACTTTCTGTTTCCATTTAAATCTTGTCCTATGTTTTGGGAAATTTTTGTTTTGATTAACATGAATATAACAATAACACATTGAAGATGACAAATCCAAGTCAAGTGATGTTGTAGAGTGTCTGCAAAACAAGAAAACTTGGAGATCACTCAGATTGATATGCACTTGCATTTGCTGATGCCAGTAAGGAAAGCTGTATCATGAAGGGTCAATGAGGAACAAAGGACTTCTCAATTTCCCTGACAAGTGCCCTTTCCTAGTGCTCTTCTGGCAAAATGCAAAGAGTGGAGTGAACACAAATACAGGTGTATTCACAGCTCCAGATTGGATTTTGAAACCTAGAGACAGTCCTCAGTAAGGAAAGACAACTGAGATGATACATGCCATATCTGAAGTAATTTTCTTGTGTCTTTTCAGAAGCTTAATACCTGCTTGCCCTTAGAGCAAGACTTAAGTAAGGGACTCCACACGGGCAGGAACAGCATCTCCGTAAGAGCCACCTCAAGTGCCCAGATACAATTAAGCACAGAGGACTGATGGGGAGCAAGAGAAACACTTACGTTAACACAAGAAAGGACAAGAGACATGCATGATTTATCATTAACATCTTTTGCGAGTAGCATCCAAGACTTAAAGCATTCATCTCATTTATACTATTACTTATTGCTTTCTCAGGATAATAGGTAGAACTTTAAGGTGTATGTAAAGCATCCATCTTCCCTGCAGTAGTCCCTTTTTTATCAGAAGAGCAGTACAAACTGGCCCTTGTGTAAGGGAAAACGAACCCCGTTATCTCTTGTAAACAGCTTTCCTGCAACTTTGGGATACACCTCAGCCAACAGCTTCTGCTTCTGCATTTTATTCCTTCCCTGCAATGCTCATGCAATAAAAGCAGAACATGAAACAGTGAAGTCTTTAAGCCCACCATGCTCCTCTTCGACAAGGTATGCATTAGCCAAACACAGCTTAACTGGATGTAATTCTCTGGCCTATTTTATTTAGGGGGGAGAACAAAAAGACTGAGTAATTCCTTCTAGTCTTAACCTCTATCAGTTCCCTGTGTACTGGAGAGAGGAAAAACATTGTATAATAATCAAGTAAGGTCTTCCATAGAGAAGAAAGTCTGTGTGATTTCAAATGGAAAAACAAAACAGTTACTTCAGCAAGACACCCTGTAATAACGAGGTAAAATAAACCATCATCTATCTATTAAGCTGTGACGGCTATTTGTCCATTGTGTTTCCTCCCTCTTCTGATGGACATCTTAATGTTCCGTGTAATAAATTTTTAGTGGTGCATTAGTGACCTTATTTTCCCCGCATTTGTAAGAAATCAGGTAAGAGGCTGGTGAGGTTGATATGGATCCAGTCAAGACAATCTTATTGTTGCTAGCCAAAGAGTCAGAAAACACACTTACTGTCACTTCCCTCTTCAAGTTGAAGGAGGCTATTTTAGACTGCATGGACAAACTGCATTTACTTGGCTGAGCTTTCGACTTGAGGTGAGGTAGCTGTCTGCTGACTCAAAGCATTAAAGTTAATGTTTAATGAAAAAACTCTTCTACCATGACACCACAGAAATGGGACAAATGTCAATGTTTTCAAAAAAACTTATTCAGCTCAAAGTTCAGGAGATCTAAGAAATATTTCTGTTCCAGTGTGCAGGCAAGCTGTACCTTATCCTACCTTTCTGGTCTCTGTAGCTATGTAGCTATGTAGCTACGTCCACAATAAGAGTATACACCAAGAAGTAGCTTAAAGATTAGCATGCTTCCAAGTCATGCTCCACAAATCCACATCATTGGCTGAGGGATACTCATAGCTCAGATTTCAATGAACTGAACTCAGAGTTTTAAATAACATCACTTCTCTTTTAGGAGGCATCCTGAAGCTGATTTGAGCCTGTGTCAGCCAACAAACGTGACCAAAAGGGCACTGAGCGCCAGGTCCTTGCATTCACCTGACCTATTTAGCCTATTTTAGTTATCTTCCTTTAAGATTAAATAACGGCTCTTGGGAGATTCTGTTTCTCTCTTCTGACTTAAAAGGGAAGCATAACTGATTAAATCAGATACAGAAATGTATAGCATATGTCTGGTCAGGTGAACACCACTCCTAATGATGCTTGAGGACATTCTGTAAGAAGATTATTAAATGCAGCTTCTTTCTCATTCTTTAGGTAAAGATACTGCTCAAACTACCCCTTTATCTCTTATTTTTATTTGTCTGGAAGCTTGAAAGTCTGCTATAACTTTTCACATTTATTTACATAAATGCTGTGATACATCGCCAACACCATATTTTTCCATCAGATGGAAAGGTAGGATGAAAAACCCAACGGCCATTTAAAAGACAAATACCCAAACTTAATTAGTAGATCCAGGTGTGCAACAATATTTACCAAAGAACACCCTCGCTTCTTCCATTGTATTTATAGCAATCATAATTGGGCTGAAGCTAATAGAGAGACACAAGGGAATTTCCTAGACAGTAAAGGCCGGCAGCTCACAATGTGTGCATTTTTGATTGCCCTGTGCAGCAACTGGATGGACATGAAAGACTGCTGGCCTTTGAAATTAGATGTTGCAGGTGACTGTTCCCCATCACGTGGCAAGCCTGTGTCAGAAACGAGACAATCAGAAAAAAAGATGGGAATGACAGAGACAGCCATTGACATGGAAGTTGCTTCAGCTGGAAAATATATCAGGCCAAAATGCAGGACCTACTGACATTCTCCCACGCACAAAGTTTCCACTGTGGTGTAGGGCTGCAGGTTCAAGACCTTGTTTTCATGACTTAACAGGATGAACATTTTGTGTGCTCCCTAGATGGTATGTTTGAGGGCCCACAGCCATCTGTAGAAGTTTCACCAATTAATAGGGAACTTCATTCATACAAATTACCTAAAAGAGTAGGAATACTCTCTTTTCCTCTGGAGAAATGAAACTGTTTCTCTTTTGAGCTGTATATTCAGAGGACAGTGTTTGCAGATCACCATCAGTGCCTAATACTTCCCAAGATTTCATTTCACTCTTTTCTTTGAGAAACCCACCCAGTGCACAGCAGATCTGGCAGACAGAGGAGTCTGCATGCTGCAAACATGTCGTTTCCCTGCCCTGTGAAATTCTCATCAGGTTTGGATGAGCTACAAGGGCTTTAAAACTGCCATTTTCCTTCAGTGCTGGGGGTAGAGCAGCATCTTGTCATGGTTACAAAGACCAGTCCACGCTTTTGCAGAGGAAAACTGAAACTGTTCTCCCTGCCACAGCTGCTTCAGACTCAGGGTATGGTTATTTACCCTCCTTCCCTTGGAGAGGCTTGAGGAGAACGTCTAAAAGACCTGCCATTTCCTGAAGCAGTCCCCAGACTCAAACATGACACAAGCCAAAGCCCATCTCAACGGGCAAAAAGTGAGGCAGTGAGGCAGGCCAAACTGGATTTTCCCAAAAAGTTCAGCAAGCAAAGTAGCCCAGCTCCACCCTCTGGATAAAGTATCTTCTTCCACCTGGCAGCTAATGTCAGTCCTTTTTGTTTAAAGTTAGTAATATCTGAAGTTAAATTTGACAGATTAAGCCTTGCTAATGGTGAGAGAGAAGGGTTTCATTTATTTAGAAGAAGAAATATTGGAGTACGTAGATATTGGAATGTAATTTCTTCAGAGTCCCTATTTTCATGTAAATCACCTGTACATGTACAGGGGCCATTTACCTGTGGCTGCTGGACATCAGTTCACCTCACCAGGAAAATAGCTAAGTTGCTCTTTCTGGTCAAAGAAAGAGGAGAAAAAAAAATAACGGGGGGCGGGGAGGAAAGCTAGGCACTGGGCAGTCTGCTAAGAAGGCAATGTGAAGTTTGCTAAATCTAATTCTTAAGGACTGAACATTCCAGTTACACTGGTACACCAGCTGTCTGGCAAAAACATGCCAGAGCACAACTTTTGTTTGTACTCTCAGGACAGATCCCCGTCTCATCCACTGCACAGGTCACGTGAATTACAGCAGAGTAAATGAGCACATTTGGCAAGTCCTTGAAACTCTTGGGTGAAAAGCCTGGTCCTAAGTCAAGTTTCTAGAGTTTGGATGCTTAAATCTGAACTACTCACCAAAGGCTTGCATTATAATCAATGAAGGGAAATGAGAATCTCTAAAACATTCATCATCTCTTCCTAAGACAACTTTTTTAAGAGAGTTGAGACTAAGCATTTTCTTGAGTTACACATAATTTCCCATTAACTACGAAGGCAGTATAACATGACCAACTTAGACATGCACGAATAGTCTTTCAATACAGATTGTGTGTGTTTATGTACCTGCATGCAATTTAACATATAAAGTAATATTCTCAGAGAAAGTCCTGATTGAATGAACTTGACTTGACCCATTTTAAAATTTAAACATTTATTAAAAGGCACTTTCCCCAATAAGATTTCAATAAGGAGCCTTTTCTGCACCCCTGAAAGGACTTAATATAAGGATTGCACGTCATGTGAGATATTCACTGGGGAAAACGTTATGTAAGGAATAACACAAGATATTCATGTCTGACCTATGGGTAAAAAACAATGAACTTTACTCGTGATTTTGTTCTTTTTTAATCACTTCCTGTGCAAATGAAGGAGCTCACAGGTCCTTACAATCAAACATTGCCATCTGTCTTATCCTGTGGTACAGCAAGGATAAGCAATAGCTTTTTAACAAAGCTCTGCTTCCTCTCTTTGAGCTGTTCAAATGAAATACAGTCGCTACAAATTAAAAATACATATATGCTTATTTTAGCTTTGCCACTTGCAAGTTTGATTCTGTGATAGACTGGTATGTTCTTCTTGCTAAATAATTTGGTTTCCATTCCAAATCCACAGACTCATTTTCAAGGAGAAAGAGCTGAGATCATTTTAAGCTTAGTCTGGACAATGGTCTAATTCTACCTTTATACTAGAGAACTCAACAGTGCCAGGGCTTTTATCCTCCCTAAGATTACAACAGCAGCATCAAGCAGACTTAATCGAGGAGTTACCATGAACAGGGCACCGTTATTAAAAGGTGCATGGTGTCAGCCACCCTGTTTGGCAGGCTAAAGATTGCCAAATATATAAATTGGCCTCAGAACCAGAGAAATGGCCACGGCACTGCTTGGTACACCTAATTTTTTGAACCCTAAAAAATTGAGTTCTTTCAATCTCATAGCACGTGAGCAGTTTTCCAACAGTAGTCTCACCAGGATAGCAGCCCAAGGTAACATCTCCTCCCAGCACCTATAGCTTATACCGATTTTTATACCCAAGGACTGACATGGCTTTTTATTGCTGTGTCCTAGCACTACTACTTCATGACCAATTAGTCTGCTACTGCAATATCATCCCTCTTTAGTAATTTTTCATTAAATAAAGGCTCCTACCATACAATTTGGACCTATCTTCTGAATACTGGATTAACAGAGGCCAAGTTACTTAGTATCACATCAAGAAAATGTTTTATCCACAAAACTTTTAAGAGTCAAGACAAATTTTGACAAGCAATGTGAATCTCAAGAACAAGTGATCATCCAACAGTAATCTAAGTGAAATTTAATTTACTCCTTTATTCATGAGAAAGCTTACAAACTGAGCTGTTTCAAATCATTTAAGAAATTTGGTCTCTGACTTATTTTCATCATCTGAGCTAAGGAAAATGCAAAAAGCAATAATTAATGTTGAAAAAAAGATCTGTTTTTTTCAAATTCTTTTTAATAATCTACAGCTTTATTTTCTAACAACTAGAAATATTCTTTTTTTCTTATGAAGAAGTATAATTATTTTCTTTTTATATAACAGTTCACAATGAGATCTTGTGCTTTATGAGTACTTCATTCACTGTGAAATAAGTACCTCTTCAGCCTGCTGAAAGAGATTCTCTTTGCCTATCATATCCTATATGAAGAGATAGGAGATTAACCATGTTTCATATAAGATGAAAAATTATTTACCTTTTAAAATGAAAGCTACAACTTGAAGAAATGATTGACTACAGGGAACACAATTGAGTGTCGCTGTGTTCCTTACTACGTGCAGCAAACCAGGCTATGTGAGATTTTCTTCTAGGCTGCTTCCTTCTTAAAATACGTATAAGACAGTGAGAAGTATATCTGTGGCTAAATGAGCTGGTTTGCATTACAAACTGAAAAAATATCTAAGCCAGCATTTCATGCACAGAAATAGCCCGGGAAATAGGAATCGCTATATTGACCCATACTGTTTCCCTCCCATAGTGGGTGTGACGGTCTGTTTGCCTGTCTCTCTGTTTCTTTTTTTTTTTTTTTGCTGTATCACCCAGATCCACTGGATTAGGCAGCTCCGCTGACAGCAAGCGTCCTTTATCAAGCTCTCACAACCTCCTGCTCTCCTGCGATGCCTTCAGCCCTTGACACCAACATGAGGTTCAAGTTCTCGATCCTGGCTCTTCTTCTGGAAGTGATCATCATTGTTTTGTTCGGCATATTTGTGGAGTATGACACCAGTGATGTCTCCCAGATTTTATACCCATGTAAGTGTTGCTGTCTAAGATTTATAGATGTTAGAATTTCTTTAAACTAATCCTAAGCAAGATTTCTGAATAACTTATGAGACCTACTGATATAGCTAGAAAAGAAAGGCATGCTTTGGGGCAAACTTTTTCTGAGGTGTGAAAGCAGCAGGCTTCAAAGACAAATTCAAGTTGAGCACATATAAAATTCTGAAAGTAGCTAACTGCTGAGAAGTTAGCTGTTCTGGGAAAGGAGAGTCCTGAAAATAGTCCTAGTGTTCGCATAGCAGGTTAAAACTCAGAGAAATATGAATTGCTTTGAAAAATTCTAGTATTTTCCAGAGATGGATGGCGGTGCTTCTTGCCGGACCTTCTGTCCTGATTACTGTATCAAATAATGAAAATGAACAGAACATTTTATTACTATCATCCAGGTTTCAAAAGGTTGTTTTATGAGAACATGGAAATTGGGCAGCATATTCATCATCATTACAAAATAATTTTGCAGAAACAGGACTCCACGAAGGGCAATAGCTTTTGTCAGAAGGTGGATAACCCTCTCCTGTCTTTCAAAGCAGTGGCTCAGTTGTAGACAGTAATGGTTCAGCCTGCAAACGTTTCCGTTGATTTGTTGTTCTGTAAATGCTTGATGAAGTTCAGGGAGAAAGCTTTTGGCCTGAGAAGTAGTTGCTGACTTCTGCCACCCTCCTCCTTCTCATGCAAAGATCAGACTGTTGTAAATATATGGAAAAATAAGTCTGCAGAGGAGCAGCCTGTGTCTTGCTGGCAGTATTGAAGGTTTGTTGTTCTTCTTCTTGGCTCTGATGTCTTAATGACTTGTAGCTCTAATTGCAATCCTCTTAATGATCATAACGGTACAGAACTCCTTGCTTGTATGTACTATGCATGTAATTTTGGATGTATCCCTCTTTTTGTCTCGTTCCAACTGGCCTTTCAGTGACAGTTGGCCTAAGCAAAAACTATGCCAGAGACCACACTAATAATCTGAGAGCACAGACAATTGTACTGTGGTACTGTTATTTTCTCGACATAGCTATTGCCTAAAACACCTGTCCAGCTACCTCTTCTCTGACTCTACCCCCCAAAAAAACCACAACAGCAACAAATGCAGCCACAGAACAATAGTGTTTTGGGCATCTTTGTATAATTAGGTAAGTCAGAAGGGCGTTTTCTAGCACATGGATCCATCAGACTCAGATTAAGGTCTGTTTGCCCTGCAAGAACACAGAAAATTACTTTCTCCAGTCTGAGCATCATACCTGCTGGCTCTGGCACTAAATTAAGCTGCATTTTCTTGGAGTCCCCCTTACCAAGGAAACTAAAGAAAGGTGCATGGGATCCTCATGCTTATGCCAGTAGTTTAATAGCCTTCAATGGTGCCTTACAGTGCTGTGGTGCATTTCCTAGTAAACCTCAAGTCATCTTCTGGATGGAGACTGCCTGTGCCACACGCAGCACTGTGGATGTTGTATTTCCTGGGGAGCTCCCGGAATAGGCTGTTCTCTCATGAAAAAAAACCCTCTCCCAGCCCTTGTGTGGAGCCCTGGTTTTTAATTTAGTATCTCCATTTTAAAAAGGGGTCAGAGAGAGGGCAGGACCCTCATCAACATCACAGAGAAAAGGGTTCTTCTCACCAGACGCTAACAGTACAATATAGGCCTTTAAATGTAATCTGTCCAGTTAGGGTTCACCTATAGCTATTCCTTCCCTAATACAAGGGTCTAAAATATGTGGAAGAAATTGCCTGCTGTCTCCCATGCCTTTCTGCACAGCCAGTGTATGACTATGTTATTCCTGCACACTGTCCCCCAGCTGTCCACACTATTGAACTGCTAGCAAGCTTCTGGCATGGTTTTGGCTTATGCAAACCAGCACCCTGACCTCCTCCTAGGTATAGCTTTAGGTATAACATAGGTCAGGGACTAGTCTCAATAAGTAGTACAGGTGGGAACAGTGTTTTGGGAGGGAAGAGCATGTAGCTGTACAGGTGTAAGTCAAGCTATGCCATTTGCTTTTTGGCCAGGCTGTTCGGTTTACCAGTAGAAACATAAACTAAGCAAATACCGCAGATGTAATGTTGTACTTTTAGATGCTGACCTAAGAGTAGATGAATCTCATTTACAATAAGCAAGTGGAAGAAAAGCAGGATTTCCTAATACCTGTGTTTTCACTTTCAGGCCTTCTTTCCCTCAAACATCCCTGTCTACAAAGTGCACACAAGAGCACAGTTTGTCCGAGGACCTGGCAGAAAGTTAATGCTATGGTTGTATACATGTATTAGGGCATATCCTGAGCCAGGACTTCCCCTGAGTTCACAAAATGATGGGTTCAAACTGCTTCCCATGCTACCCCCAGAGATGTTAATCCCTCTGTACCTCACAGATTTAGTTGTTTCATCCAGGGGCCAATTTATATACCCAGAACTGCAGTGCAGGGCCTGCTTTTATGTGCCTTAAAAACCTCAGCACTATGAATCCAAAATGTTTCAGTATTTTTGGACTGAAGAAAGATGAAAATAATTGATGATCACCATAGTTTTGCACTCAGGTAAGGGGGCCTGAGATGAGATCATTCCCAAAGTATAGCTTTGCATTATATCTATTTCTGGTGGATGCAAGTACAGGCACGGTGAATTGGATGGACAACTTCAGGTGTGCTTTGCCACTAGAACAGGAGGACAAGGGTGTATGATGGTTTTGCAAGTACTCCTGGACGATTTCTTTAGTGCTGGTATCCTGTACGTAATGTCCTGTGGTTGATCCATGATTCATGGCTTAGGGAAACTGATGTTCCACTTCTGTTCAGGGTTCTACTCTTTACTCCTTTAGACAGAGCAAAATCACGGTTTTAATATAAACCTAGATGCCAGAAGCATCTTTGCGTTGAGATTGACCACCATGAGGAGACCTTGCAGTTGAATTAATATGCTGGTCTTGGGCAGCCTTGCAGAATCATATTCAGGACCTGCTGGAGTGTTTTTCCCAATCTTTATTTTCCTGTCTCACAGAACAGAAGTACTATGTTTTGTTAAGCACAACTAGTTACTGAAACAGTTTATTTCAAATTGTGCTGTTTTCTCCATCATTTGAAATCATTCCAGACCTACTTTTCTTTAAAAGAATGCATAAGAGGTAGTTAAAGCACAAGATATAGGCTAGATTAGTTGAAGGTCTTCACTCAGTCTGTGAAATTTGTCCTCAACATCCATGAATTAACCCAGTTTTAACCAAGACTTTTCATCTTTTGTGTGAGTAAGTACGGAGAGCTTTAAAACATTTATATGAATCCTGGCTAGCCCTCAGGAGGACCCATGATTACATGTCAACCAGCTGGTTGTTTCAAACAGAATTGCTTCTAGTCTTCAGGGCTGGGGTAAGATTTCTAAAAGCACCTTTCAAAAGAGACCTGAGCATGCAGAAGGCCTATTGATGGGCACTGAGAATTAAACTCCTGTTATCAAGGTGCTTTTGAAACCTGTTCTTTTGCTCACGTGTAGAGTCAGGTTACTTATGGGGTAAAGCATCTTTTACTAATCTAGATATGATTTACTGAGATGTTGTGCACATGAATGGGATTGTTTTGATGAGAACAATTCACTTGCTTTGTCTGCAATGATTTAACCAGGAGATTGCAAACAGGAGCAAGTAATATGCTGAATGCTAACAAACCGTAAAAAAGACTGGGAAAATATTCTTACCTGGAGCTAACTACCCTGAATGGGCAAAACTAAAACTTTATTAGAAAGTCCATGGCATAGGCTGATTAAATAATAAAAAGAGCAGAAGTAGGTAATTTTCAAACGTACCCCTCATTTTGTACATGAAACTCAAGTGTGATATAAACTGAAAACTGTTGAAGTTGTCTATCACTTTGACTTGTCATGTTAAGAGTTTATTTAATACATTTCCATTTTCTTCTGCTAAAGTCAAACAAAAAGGCTGCTTTTGTAGATGTTACTGTGCAGCTTTTATGGATTTGCCCTCTAGTTCTGTATTTTTTTGGTAACATTAACAAGCTTTTAATAGTTTTACAAGAGTCAGACAAATAACCCAGGCCACTTCTCAAATGCAAACGTGATGATCCCACAGATTACTGGGTGAATGGTCACTCATAGAAAATTATTTCTAGAAGGGGAGAAAAAGGCTTGTTCAGCATCCAGTTTCCAGTTATCCTCAAAAAAGAAGGGGAGAGAGCTAAAGTTACTCCTTCCCTTATTTGAGAAGACCTTTCTCATGTGACCTGCTAACATATTTTTGTCCCTCTTAAAAAAAAAAAGGTGGGTGATCATCTGTACCTGAGGTCATCAGGATGGTGTTTAGAGGAAGGCTGGGAAGGCTCTCCACTCTCAGCCCTACCGGCACTAAACACTGCTATATGTTTTCCAAGACATTTCAAGGAGAGTTGCTCTAGATGTGCAGTCCGCCACAGGCTGCTGCAAGCTGGGAGGGTGCACAGACAGATGTACCTGTCAAATGATCTTGTACTTTAATATCCTTTTCCTAAACACCCTCTGCTGACGCCCTCTGACACAGGAATATGGGCAAATTAAGCTGTGGGGGGGGTTCTGCATCCACCAAGACACTAAAAACTGCTGCTGGTAGGATCAGGAAGTTTGCATTGGTTTGTATTCTCCCCAGCCGTATCTTTTTTATCTCTTGCCAGGTCCTCTGAAGCAAGGGAATATGTTGAGCTCTAAACAAGACAGTCATTTTCACACAGCATTGCAATACAAAATCTGCAAGTATACCAAAAGCAGAAGCCCAAATGGGGTAATTAAGTTGATTTTTTAAAGTAAGTAGTAAGTGCAACACAAGAGTTTGGATAGTAGTTCTGGAAATTGAGTAACATGGAGGAAAATGGGAAGCTTCCAAAGGACTGCAGAGGCCTCAGAAATCCCATCACTGGCTATTATTGAAGTCAGGAAATAAGTGTGAAAATGTCCAGCCTAAAGAGGAAGCAAAAGGGTTGGGGATGTCTGCGAACCACCTGCATTTCTATGCTGTTTCTTACATGCATGTAGCCCAATGTAAAGGGTCTTACTACATACATGTATGTATTTCAGTGGTAGGCCAGGACTGGAATATGGCAGTGCAAGTATAACAGAGTTTATTAGGAATCTCCAGTAACATTATACTTCTGGGCCCTCTTTTGGCTAAACGTGGTAATGCATATAGCAAAACTATAGCGATGCTGAAAGTACATAACTGGGAAATGTAACTTCAAGCCAAATATTATACTAACCAGGTCAATGTTTCAAGTTTTTCCCGCATATTTGCATGTAAGAGGCAATGAAATAGAAATGGAAAGAAATAGTTTCTCTATAATGAGGTTCTTACTAACAATAGAATCAGAGAAAAAGCTTTAATTACAGGACTCAAACTTGTTTGGTGTAGAGTCCATTAAATCAAATAAAACACTTCAGAGTAACCAAATCTTTTAAAATACAAAATATCCGTGTTATGGTGATAAACTCAGTTTGTATTAAAAAGCCTAAAAAGGGAAATTAAAAAACAAAAACTTAAAAAATTAGAAAAAGAACTAGCCATATTTTAACAAAATTAATATTTGTGAAAAAAAAACATATTTGAAGGAGGGTTAAGTATATGCTGATTAGCAATATTAATTTACTAGTTTAGACATTACCTTAAATGCCTTTTTCTTTTACCCAGCTAAAGAAATCAATCTCTTGTACAGTAATTTTTAGGGATCACAAGCATACCTTTGCAACTAGCACTCTACCAAACAAATCCCATGTACAATTTTGGAGTTAGCCAGAACACACTGGATGTGACAACCTTTATTTGAGGGGGAAGAGAACTATTCTATAAGGACATGTAGCTGTGAAGTTCCAGGTAGCTTCACACACAGAGAACACATCCAGACACATGAAATTTGCTGGTAGAGCAAATAAATAGTTCAATAATTGGGTCTTGCATTTTCCAGACACTCAGTCTTCAACTAGTAGACTGGTCATGAAGTGGGGAAGGATGGGTCGCATTAATGACATGAGTTTGAAACTCTTTTCTTTTCTATTGAATTCTCATTTGTCCCAAGCTTTCCTCCCTTCATAGTCACTCTTCATAGTCACTGCACAGACATGTTTTCCCTTCAGTCTTTCAGGATGTCCATGTGATGATATTTGTTGGATTTGGTTTCCTGATGACCTTTCTGAAGAAATATGGATTCAGCAGTGTTGGTATCAACATGCTCATTGCTGCCTTCGGTCTCCAGTGGGGAACCCTGATGCAAGGATTTTGGCACATGGAAAGAGGGAAAATTCATGTTGATATTAAAAGGTACATGTGAATTTACCAAAACTGACATTTCTATCCCTTAAGATATCAGCAGAAGCCATAAACTACGACATCTGTGGAATCAGACTTCTAAGTACACTGAAATTTGATTGAGCCTTACTGTCCACCTCTCAACATTCATCTGCCCTTCAGCTCTAAAGGGGCAACACCTGGTGCACTGGGCCAAGGGAACCAAAGGGAGGGATGAAATTTGAGGTGGGCCATAGGTGATGTAGAGTGACTGCTTTGAATTTCTGGAGCTGTGGAAGCTGGAAGATTTCCAGCAGTAGCACAACACCTCCTGAATCCAGCAGGCATGAAAGGGTCTGTCCTTCCATGACAATGAGGGGTCACAGAAGAAGTGCTGGAACAGTGTGTCTATCCACTTATGAGGTTTTCTCCTACACCTCAAGAAATTATTTGCATGAGCACCATACTGCAGTAGGTTTTGGACCCCAATCATAGAATGAAAGACCTCATGAGCAATGTCTCTAGACATTTTTAATCCCGCTCCCATTCATCTGTCCTGCTTCTACCAAGGTCTCACAGAGTTTTCTACATCTGCAGTTCTGTTTTCTGAGATAACTTGTAGACAATTTTGAAAGGAACAGCATCCAAATGTTACTGAGGGAGAAGCAGAAATAATATAAGTAGCTTCTTAATGCTTACAGACAGGCATTTGTAGAGGGACCCATAAGTTAGTGCCCCTCTGTGCTGCAAGTTTTTGACCAATTTGTGTTTTTATATATCTTTGCCATTCCCCATAACCTGTTAATGCTGGTCCTTCCTGACAGCTAGTGAAAATATGATGCACAGTGATAGAAAGGCATGCAAGGCTTTTGAAATGAGATAAACCATCTGACCAAAGCTAAGAGCTCCCTGTCATCTTTGGAGTTCAAGTGACAGTCAGAGCTGGAAATATCCCTGCACATCCACAATACACATCTCATCTGACCTTTCACTGTAATTTCAACCAGCTAAGTGCATATATGGTATAAGCAGGATGTAACCTTCCCACACTTTTTCCTCAGTAGCTGGGAAGATCCCTGCAAAACCCATCTGGAAAGGTTTGATTTAATTTTCATCCACAGAGACGATCTTGATAATTTTATATCTGAAGAGTTAAAGCTTTATCATTTTAATGATATGACAGGTTTGATATTACAGCCTTATTTCAGGTCTCTTTAAACTTATTTTCTTTTTTTCCTGTGTTTTTGTTTTGCTTTGTTTTTATTCATTTTCTTAACTTCAGCATGATAAATGCAGACTTCAGTACAGCAACTGCTTTGATTTCATTTGGAGCAGTCCTGGGGAAAACAAGTCCTGTTCAGATGCTGATCTTGACAATTCTGGAGATCACAATCTTCGCATGCAATGAACATCTAGTTACAAAAACACTTCAGGTACAACTATTTAGCAATAACTGTTTTCTGTTTATAACAAATGCTTTCACTTTGTAATACTTCCAGTTTACATATTCTAGGTTCTAGTTTCTACCATAGAAAATAAACCATTAAAGTCATCCAGACTTCTCCTTCATCAAATCCTCATCTTTATGCTGTGTAAAACCTGTGGCATTATTTTGGTTCCCTATTACAGGCCACAGATGTTGGAGCCTCAATGACTATTCATGCTTTTGGAGCTTATTTTGGTTTGGCCGTAACCCTAGTTTTGTATCGTCCTGGTTTGAAAAACAAACATGAAAATGAAGAATCTACCTATCATTCGGACATATTTGCCATGATTGGTAAGTGAAGTAATAGTGAGTGCTGATCAGTTGTTCATCCCTCTTTCATCCCTATGGTTTAATGATTGCCTATTATTACGCTGCATCCATTTTCTTAAGTACACTCCTAGAGGAGTACTCTTTTTTGTCTGATGCATGCACAATGTTTTCAGTGACACACATGTTCTTACAGTTTTTCCCTGGTTAAAAAAAGGAAAGATCAAATTAAAGATGCATTTTCACTGTGCATTAGTGGTGACTCCTTTTTTCTTGTATCTTCTGTTATAAGCAACATTTCCATAGAAATTGGCCATAATTAAAAGTATTGAGCTGTGCCTGTCCCACTAATGAATGTTAGAAACCATACATCTATCTGTCCATGAGATCAATTAATAGATCAATTTACCAGCTAAAACTATCAGTTATATCAATAGATGATAAAGGATTTGCATGTGAACTGTCTTGCTAATGCATCCTATCCTGGTATGGTTTTCACAGTGGTGGTGAGCTCTGGCAGTGAGTGGGGCATGACAAGAGGTCACAATGTGTGAAAATCTTCCAGTAAGATTTGGCAGAGACCATGAGTCAAAACCCCAGCTGCCAATGTCAAAAGCTTCTGCGTAATCTATTATTTCTTCCAGCATTTTGGCTATTCCATGTTTCTTACTGATCATCGTCCTCATTTCTTGTAGCTAGTTCTGTTATGTAGGACCTTTCACATTGTAATACCCCTTGTGACTGAATAGTCTTTGTTTCATTTTGACTTATATTCATCCAGGTACCCTGTTCCTTTGGCTTTTTTGGCCCAGTTTTAACTCTGCCATTGCATCTGAAGCAATTTACCAGACTACCGCAATTGTCAACACTTATTATTCCTTGGCTGCATGTACTGTTGTAACATTTGCCCTCTCCAGCCTGGTGGATCCAAGAGGCAAATTCAGTATGGTAAGAATCACATTGCAACCTCTGTTAAATCGAGTCACCCCTCTATAATAGGGATGATTGGGCAGATTCCCAATGTCTGTGAGCTGTCTGGAGCCTTTGCTCATACTGTGGGCAAAATCAGAGCTATTGTTCTAAAAGCTATAATGTAAGATTGGGCCCTGAGGCAACCCACCCTGCTTTAGGTATGTGGTGATTCCTCAGTGGGGTCACTGCATCTGGAGAGTGAAAAGCTCTTAGACATTACAGAGATGGTCCTGCTTCCTTGTTCTCTCTTGTCACAGAGCCTGCTGGACCACAGAGACATTAGTCCAACGTTCAGGTGGACTTTTGGGTCTTACTCTAAAGAAGATCCTATGTGAGTTGCCATGTTGCAATAGCCAAAAATAAGTCTCTCAAGGCAACGACCTGTTCCCTGGCAATCTCACGGTACAGCTGCACAACAGGCAAAGCCAAACCAGGTTGGGGTTGCCAGGCTGCCAACCTTTCATCTCCTTGCCCTAAAATCCAGCCCTATGTTTTCACCCACTTCTTTCAAGCAGTTGCAGTGTTTATCTAAGCCCAGTGTGAGCAGGCACAGTTCAATGAGCTTGCAGAATTTGCTGCAGCTGTAGGAGGCAGTTCGCACTGGCTCAGCCTGGTTTCTCGAGTGGTCAGACGCAGTTTGCAGTCCACTTTGCAAAAGTTGGACTTCATTAAACTGGCCCCAGTTAAACTGGCTTAGAGCAGCTTTGAACCAACACCCTGAACATGTAACAGGGAACCCTGTTTTAAATTCCTGTTCATTATTCATTGGAAAAATCCCACCCGAGGAAAAGGAAAACGTCTATATGCAAAAAAAGCCCTAAAACAAGCCTCTGTTCCACATATATCACCTCCACCACTGTATACTCTTTCTAGGTTCTCATTCAAAATGCCACCCTGGCAGGAGGAGTAGCAGTGGGTACCTGTGCTGACCTGTCAATCCACCCTTTTGCTGCCGTGTGCATTGGGAGCATTGCTGGAATCATCTCTGTCCTTGGGTACCACTTCCTAACTGTAAGTATTGAGGACCCACCTCTGCTCTCATTTACTTATTGCTTCACTGGCTTTACTGGAACTCCCTTGGTTTGCTAGAAAGGGACTTTAGAAACTGGCTGATAGAGTACAGAGAGTAAGTGCTAGATAACAGTTATTTTTAAATCAGTGTGATTTAAATATATGCTTATGAGCTGACTTCAGTCCATCACCTAGCTCAAAACAGAGAAGGATCACGAAGATATTAGAGTTCATTAGAATTGGGATTTCTGTTCAAGGAGCTGCCAGAATTTTGCTCCAAGCCCATGTTTCAGTGAAATAAGACTAATTACATTTCAGTCTTTTAAAATTTCTAAATAGGTCTGTAATTAAAAAATATTTTTGAAGTATAAAATGGAAGTGTTTCATGTGCAAAATGTAGAAACAAAATATTCTGACTAAAACTGTTTAAAGTGGCATTTCCTGATGGAAAAACATTCTGGAAGAAAATACTTGACTAGCAGACTCAGAATAGGTGTGTATGTGTTACTCAGCCACCTCTTTCAGCCTTTGCTGCAGTGGCTGAAAAGATTAGGAATATCAGTGGACTGTCATGTGTTTTGTACCATTATATTTATGATGGTAGCTTGGACATTTGTACCATTATTCATACATACTTGGTTTTCTCTGCATATAAACAATTTCACAGTGAAGGGAAAGATAGCAGGTTTTATAGCTAAACTTTGCATACGTGAAATAAGTTAAATTGGTTTTTGTACTTCTGCACTACTTTCTTTTGCATATCATCCTAGAGATAATGGAAGACTATAAACTCACTATAAACTTCCTATTTCCCCTCATTTCAGCCTTTGTTGGCATCCAAGCTGAACATTCAAGACACTTGTGGAGTTCATAATTTACATGGTTTACCTGGAATACTGGGAGGTATCGCTGGCATCGTAGTAACTGCGATAAAAGAGGAAGTTAGGTGAGTTGTAGAGAGAAGAGAGAAAGGAGTTTATTGATTTTGAAGGTCTCTCCTAATTTCCCACCCTCCTTGGATCTAATTATGATTTTTTTTTCAGAAAATGCATCTTTGATTTGATGTCAAACATCATGTTCTGGTTTAAATAGGACTCTTCTTGATATCCTGCCTTTAACACACTGTTTATATGCCAAGCTTGTTCAAACTAAAAGCTCGAGTAAAAATAAATAAATAAAAAGCAGCATAAAAAACAACATACAGAACCATTCAGACGTAGAAGAATCTTTATTATGATTCTACAATTACACTGTTGGTAACTGTAAGATTTCCAAGAAAATTGGCAAAATGGGATATTTGACTATCTTAAAAGACTCCAGGAGATGAAATGCTGGTCTTTTTGACAAAGGGGAGCATTCTTTAAAGGCTTACGAGATACTAATAACCTTTTCAAAGAACTTGTTTTCATCTGTAGCCTAAAACAAAACCAAAATAAAATCATGATTTCTGTCTTGTATACAGCAATGGCAGGGTATTTTCCTATGAGCCATTTTGTCCAGCAGAGAGTAAGTACAATGTTGTAAGACCAATTATCAGTCTCAAAGTGTAACAATTTTTTGATTGTCAGTGGTTTGTTTTTCTGCCCTTTTCAGGCAAGGCGTCCGCTTTACTCCTGGCATGCAGGCTGCTGCCCTGGGCAGCACAATTGCAATTGCACTGGCGGGCGGAGCATTGACAGGTCAGTATGATGCATAAAGCAACTGAAATATATGTGAATTTCGAGGTTTGCCCATGGAGAACTTCAATGTATCGACAATTTCATGTGAATAATACAAAAGAGAAAAATAGAAATAATGCATGATGGCACACTGGCAGAAACTTAAATATGGAAAAGCAGTTTTCCAATAATTTTGTCTTCAAATGAAGCCTAGATATCTTACTGAATACATGTTTCAAAGATACTGCGTTGTATATATAGGAATAGTAAGACGTTGTTCTGGATGGAATTCTTTTCTAGATTCAGGCACTTAAAATTCTGAACAGTAACTAGTTTGAGATTAAGACATATTCATTTAGGTGTCACATGTTTCCATGTAATTGTGGATACTTTCCAAACAAAAATTCAGGCTGAAATAGAAAATTCCAGTCCGAAATCTGGGAAAGGTTCAAGCAATTAAAAACAAGTTCTTATTCGTGTTGACATGAAGAAACCTGCATCACCTCTCATAATGAGTGACCTGATGTCCCAAGATGGTTGGGCATTTCTGTAGACTAGGAAACGAGTCAGAAAACTCAGATGACTCCCCAGGGCATATCTGAGGAACATTTATTTGGGCATTTTGACCATTTTTTAACCTCTGATTCCATTTTTCCTGCAGGTGGTATTCTAAAGCTGCCCTTCTTGGGACAAGCACCTGACCAGAACTGCTTTGATGACTCTGTTTATTGGGAGGTAAGATACAACCTCCCTTTATTTTCATTATGTTGGAAGATGTACGGCACACCACAGTCCTGCTCTCCTGGGGTTTGTGGTTTGCACACGAGTCAGCTTTCAAAAATGTTGCTCTGCCTCAGGCTGTGAATTTATCAAGGCCACCTTCAGGATCTTTTTTGGACTTGCTAGCTAGTCATGCCATTTACACTGGACTAACTGTGAACAAAAAGCAGAAATAGAGCCAACAAATTGAGACCTCAGTGGAGCTCTTTATCTCCCTTTTAAGTGCTCGCTGTGTCAGGTATCCTCTTCCTTCTTGTAGTTTAGACATGATATTTGCATTTTTGGCTAAATGGTGCAGCTTTTCTAGCATCATCTAGAATTTCATACTGAATGAAATTTAAAGCACTTCTTCAGTATTTGTAGGGTAAGTCTCCCTTAGGCAGAGCAGAAGCTCTTCTGCTTCCTGTTTGAATGATCTGACCACTGAGGTTATCGGAAGAAGACGGGCCTCCTGGCACTATTGTTTTATGCATGAAGACACAAACAATGGGGCTGAGAAACAAGTACATCTGAAATAGCCCTGCTAGACTCCCTTTACACCTAATGAAGAGATGGCTGTAGATTGCAGTTTATTTGAATCCTTCCAGATCTATGTTAGGTTACATGAATTAAAACCTTGAAAGTCTCTATATTCTCTATATTCCCCATTGATAATGAAAGACCTTTCATTGCCTGCCTCAGATGTAGAGCTCTATACCGTAGAGACCTAAATTTGATCAGTTGAGTCCCACATACACCTCTGAGTTGGATGCCTACAATAAAGTGCAGAGCAGAAACTCAGACATACCTTTCCTCTTGGCTAACCTAAGAAGCTCCCTGTACTGTTTGTAGGCTTTCTACATCTCCCTTCATTAGAGACTGATGACAGATTCTTAATCTAGGCAATCTGCATTTTATCCTTTATGCCAGGACAAACCCAAAAAGGCACGACAAGAAGAAATACATGATATACATTCCTTGTAAATGAAATGTTGTGAACGCAAAATATTTTATTAGTTTTTTAATGAATTAAAGTCCAGTATGAACCACACAATTTGGTGAGAGAAAGTTTGCGGTCTAAGGGGAAATTTTGAGCCAAAAGAGCAGCTGTAGCAATGACAAGCAGGAAAAACAACTTTTAATGACAGCTCTGCAAGTCATTTGCTGTTTGACCTCAGAAAAGTCAAAGCACTGTTTTTTGGCAAGACCTGAAATAGGCTGTCATATGTAAATGATAAAAAATGTCAGGAAAAGGAAAGTTTTAAAGTGTGGCTGAAGAATTCACAGCCTGTGTTGACCAGTGATAATAACACAACCCTGCTCAATTGAAGGTCTTGCAGTATTAGTAGAACTGCTCAGAAATATTCCATTCTAAGTGAGCTTTATCAGGCAATGGGAAGGGACATTGATATGTGGCATACAACATCATTTACATGTCATTAGAGATGGTCACCTTGTTCCTTTAGCACTCTTTGAAAATCCCAGATATTAGTTTTGCACTCTCGTAGCTAACGTCAGTGTTAAGGAATTCTTCTATTAAGAAAACCCTGAATTCATCCCTTAGAATTCAGAACTGGTGGTCCATGTCGGGCTGGGTCAACATTAATAAATAGACACATAATATATACAAACAGAATTACATTCTCAGTGTACTTTAGTCTCCTTTTATGGCAAAAGGAAGTCCATATCTCATCAGCTGAACTCTTCTCTGATTTTCATGGCAGGTTCCAGAAGAGGAGAAACCACATGAAATTCACCCCAACAACTATGATGAGCACAGCAGATTTGAAGCTACCATGTAGAAAAATAATTCCTCTGTAGTATTTGTCCTAATGATGCTCTTTTCAGTTTCTAATGCTAAAAAACAACATCCGAGTATTGTCCTAACCACACTGGGTTTTCAAGAAGGGGATGTAGATAGCTATATTTCTGTAATATAAAACAGGCTTGATTTTAGAATACACAGTCATTATGCCAAGCTCAGGTGAATGAATTACATCCTTCCAATACATTTATTCATCAGAAAAACCCACCACAAACTGCTCTACAAAATTATCTGTATTTTATCTTTTGTCATCACTGAGTCAATATAGCTATTGAAACAGCCTTTGTGTTTCAAGCCTATTGCAGGATACCATATTTAACTGCAAGATTCCTGAGTTACAGTCACATCCTTCAACTGCGTAGGGATAATCAAGAAGAAATGGATTGATATTGTTTATTTGGATCCTAACAAGCTTTTCACTGAAGCATCCCAGATTAACTTTTTAAGAAAGTGTGTTGTCCTATTTTGGATGGGGGAGAAAATGTGCTGTATTTTGAAGATTGGTTATGACAGGAAAAAAAATGTTGAAATCATTTTCATGGCAAAGCACAGAATACAGTGATTGATGAGGTATACTCAGTGGCAATGTGAGTATCAAGATTCTTTGTTAATATGTTTATTGAAAGGGAGAAGAAAGTGAAATGGTGAAAAAATTCATTATTGGCATGGATTTATTTAGACTGTTTCAAGGACAGAATAAGGGAATTGAGTAGGAGCTATGAAAAACAAGTAATTACATGTCTTATTACGTCCAACAGTAATAAATGGATAGTAGCACTGTTAATGTCAAGAATATAAACTGAACTAAATACTAGCTCCAAGAAAAAGCGGGAGTTGTTAGGAACTGATTGGAAAGCAACTATGTTCAGCCTACAGAAGACACACTGGAGAACTGTGTGGTGAGTCGCTGCCTTTGAAGTCACTGCCTCCTAAAACAAGAGAAAGCAGAAAGAAGAAAATTGAAGCTAAATTAAGGTAAACTAATTCCATCCAAGAAGTGATGATAATGGCTGCTTAATTAAGAGAGACCAAAATTGAGGTATCTGAAGGAACTCTATGAGATGACAGTAGCTGGGAGCAGAGTCACACATCTGTGCCTACCTACATGGGGTAATGCATTGAGAGGCAATGGATGGGAGAGGAAAATCTAACAGAAGGATCACAGTGCCTCTAGGCATTATTCAGACACAGAAAGCTACCGCTGATGTCTCAGAAGGACAAGCGACAGTGGATGAACTTTCAAGACTTTTTTATATTAGCATCTTATTTCAAGTCTTACTTAACAGATTTAAGGGGAAAACTCCTCTCATATAAAATAGCACAGAAATTTTTGGTTCTGCTGATGTATTTTTCCTTGAAAAACTTTAGAAAGATACCAGGCAGGGCTGTCCCATATGTTATATCAGCTGTATACTGCTATACATGTCATATTTCTCTCTATGAATGAAAATACCCTTGTTGTAACACACTTTAGTTCACATATGCTCTTTTGCAGATGTGCAATGACTGACTCTTTTCTACCTTATTGGCTAGGAGACATCTTTTATCCTTTCAAAGCTTTCACACAATCATTTTTGTAAAACCTGAGAAGGCATTTAATAATGTAAATATTGCATATGTAAAGATTTTAGAAGTGTTTTGTGCATAATTTACAAACACAAAGTATTGAAGTATTTGAAAAAGACTCCATATGTAGACAGACTGTAAAAATCTTATCCTCAATACATGAAGCTCACTCCTCAAAATCCTACATGGGGACTCAGAGGATCTTTCATTCACCTACAGCTGTGAGGTAACTTCACTGATTGTGAATGTTCACCACAAAGGAATACCTGAGTGAGAAAGTACCACTTACTGTGAGTAAATCTTTCAGAATGATGCCTTCAATAGTTATCTTTAGCTCTTTAAAACAAAAGGGGGAAAAAATAAACGATGCAGTTTTGTTCTCCAGTTCTCCTTATAATCTTTCCATAGACCTTCGTCCACTAAGTATTCATTACTGTCCTCTGCCTTTTTTCAGAAGATTACTGCCGCAGAGAAATCAGTCCTTCAGGTTCCCTCAAAAAACAGACTAGGGAGATGGATCCCTTTACATGGAGATTTATTCCACCTAACCTAGCTACCATTTTCAGGAAATTCTTTGTTTCCTTTTTGACAAAGAAGGACCCTAGAAATAAGGCCTGTAGCAAGAGGACAAGGAGGAATGGTTTTAAACTAACAGAGGGTAGATTCAGACTAGATATAAGGAAGACATTTTTTACAATGAGGTGGTGAAACACTGGCCCAGGTTGCCCAGAGAGGTGGTGGATGCCCCATCCCTGGAAACATTCAAGGCCAGGTTGGACGGGACTCTGAGCAACCTGATCTGGTTGCAGATGTCCCTGGCCATGGAAGGGGGGTTGGACTAGACGACCTTTAGAGGTCCCTTCCAATCCAAGCCATTCTATGATTCTATCATTCTAAGTCTAGCTTAGCCTGGAAAACTATATTTTAGATGGCTGAAACCATGTGAGTGGTATATGATTTTAACAACTGAAAGAGGGATTAAAAATGCAGCTGTGAAAAACACTTCATAGGTCCATCCTGATGTTCACAATACTTAAAAACTAAGGAATAATACAGAAAAAGCATTAGGACAATGAAAAATGTAAAAAGTCTGTGTTGTAAAAGCATCAAGCAAGAAATAAGACTAGAAGTGACCTTTTGAACAACGTGGTGCAGCCAGATGACTAAACCCTCATGTGAAGTTAAGCTAAAGTGAACAGGATGTGAGAAACTGCAGACCGTTATATGAGAAAATTGCTGAATGTGACAGGAAACAATATAACATTCTGATAAGAATTACAGATAACACCATGAAAAATGAAAAGTGAGTTATATGAGAAATGGCCTGATAGCACAGATAATTGTAGGGAAGAATTGGGGACCTTCTGGGGAGCATAACCTTGAAAGGCCAGCGAGTGCCCCTGTAAGCATAGCTGAAATACCAACCTCAGGTACAGATGTAGCAAATCTGAGACCAAACAAAATTTAATTAGTGGGCAAAGATGGGGAAGGCAAAGAAATAGGAAAAGGGACAACGAGGCATGCAAAAAAAACTGCAATGAGGGCTCTCTGGGGTATCTGTCAGGCAGTCCTGAGATAGATCACTGCAGCCTGGAGCAAGACAATAAATCAAATCTCTTGTTTTGGTCATCTATGTGTATTTGATTTCCTCCTGTGATCTCCACCCTGCTATGGTGGAGAGCTGCTGACCCTTTTGCTCATCAATGAGGGAGCCATACACTGGCAGGAAAGAAAAGCAAGGAGTTAAACGAGACACAGGGTGGAAGATGAACTTTGAAAATGGGACTGAAAAGTACAGTACAAAGTTAAAGTACAACTACTCTAAATTTGAGGTTCACGATGACTAGCATTTCTTTTCTTTCTCATAAA